>NC_141870.1:0-212500 GCF_024713525.1 Acromyrmex echinatior
ACCTAACCTAACCTAACCTAACCTAACCTAACCTAACCTAACCTAACCTAACCTAACCTAACCTAACCTAACCTAACCTAACCTAACCTAACCTAACCTAACCTAACCTAACCTAACCTAACCTAACCTAACCTAACCTAACCTAACCTAACCTAACCTAACCTAACCTAACCTAACCTAACCTAACCTAACCTAACCTAACCTAACCTAACATAACCTAACCTAACCTCACCTAACCTAACCTAACCTAACCTAACCTAACCTAACCTAACCTAACCTAACCTAACCTAACCTAACCTAACCTAACCTAACCTAACCTAACCTAACCTAACCTAACCTAACCTAACCTAACCTAACCTAACCTAACCTAACCTAACCTAACCTAACCTAACCTAACCTAACCTAACCTAACCTAACCTAACCTAACCTAACCTAACCTAACCTAACCTAACCTAACCTAACCTAACCTAACCTAACCTAACCTAACCTAACCTAACCTAACCTAACCTAACCTAACCTAACCTAACCTAACCTAACCTAACCTAACCTAACCTAACCTAACCTAACCTAACCTAACCTAACCTAACCTAACCTAACCTAACCTAACCTAACCTAACCTAACCTAACCTAACCTAACCTAACCTAACCTAACCTAACCTAACCTAACCTAACCTAACCTAACCTAACCTAACCTAACCTAACCTAACCTAACCTAACCTAACCTAACCTAACCTAACCTAACCTAACCTAACCTAACCTACCTAACCCAACCCAACCTAACCTAACCTAACCTAACCTAACCTAACCTAACCTAACCTAACCTAACCTAACCTAACCTAACCTAACCTAACCTAACCTAACCTAACCTAACCTAACCTAACCTAACCTAACCTAACCTAACCTAACCTAACCTAACCTAACCTAACCTAACCTAACCTAACCTAACCTAACCTAACCTAACCTAACCTAACCTAACCTAACCTAACCTAACCTAACCTAACCTAACCTAACCTAACCTAACCTAACCTAACCTAACCTAACCTAACCTAACCTAACCTAACCTAACCTAACCTAACCTAACCTAACCTAACCTAACCTAACCTAACCTAACCTAACCTAACCTAACCTAACCTAACCTAACCTAACCTAACCTAACCTAACCTAACCTAACCTAACCTAACCTAACCTAACCTAACCTAACCTAACCTAACCTAACCTAACCTAACCTAACCTAACCTAACCTAACCTAACCTAACCTAACCTAACCTAACCTAACCTAACCTAACCTAACCTAACCTAACCTAACCTAACCTAACCTAACCTACCTAACCTAACCTAACCTAACCTAACCTAACCTAACCTAACCTAACCTAACCTAACCTAACCTAACCTAACCTAACCTAACCTAACCTAACCTAACCTAACCTAACCTAACCTAACCTAACCTAACCTAACCTAACCTAACCTAACCTAACCTAACCTAACCTAACCTAACCTAACCTAACCTAACCTAACCTAACCTAACCTAACCTAACCTAACCTAACCTAACCTAACCTAACCTAACCTAACCTAACCTAACCTAACCTAACCTAACCTAACCTAACCTAACCTAACCTAACCTAACCTAACCTAACCTAACCTAACCTAACCTAACCTAACCTAACCTAACCTAACCTAACCTAACCTAACCTAACCTAACCTAACCTAACCTAACCTAACCTAACCTAACCTAACCTAACCTAACCTAACCTAACCTAACCTAACCTAACCTAACCTAACCTAACCTAACCTAACCTAACCTAACCTAACCTAACCTAACCTAACCTAACCTAACCTAACCTAACCTAACCTAACCTAACCTAACCTAACCTAACCTAACCTAACCTAACCTAACCTAACCTAACCTAACCCCTATACCTAACCTAACCTAACCTAACCTAACCATCCCCGACCTAACCCAGTGGAAGTAACCTCTAGAACCTGACCCCGTGTCACTCCGATCTAACCGACACCCGGCGGTCTGCGAACTGACCGAAATATCAATAAATTGTGGAACTAACCGGAATTCCCCAATTTTCCAGACATTACCCAAACTCCAAACTTTTGATAGACGTCTATCGTTTAGATCTCTTCGACATCCTCATTTTTTTTTTTCCTTCATTTTTTTTTTTTTTTTGAAGGGTGAGGGAAAAAAAAAAAAAAAAAAAAAGAAAAGTTGAAATTCTTAGAAGTTGGTCCTACATTCCTATTTCGATTCTCTACGAGTCGACTAGACACTTTTTCATTTTTTTTTTTTTTTTTTTTTTTTTTTTTTTTGAGTGATAGAAAAATTTTAAAATTTTGTCAAGAGAACTCTGACTTATCCATTGAGTCACATATTCCACAGTTTGGACACTTCAGCCCCCTCTAGTTTCCAAACGGTTAGTCCTAGAGCAAAATTCTATACCACGTTTTGTGTTTGGCACGTCGAAATCTATAAAATGGCATACTTATCAGATTCAAAATCCGACATTTGTACCCCATCCCCACCTTTGTAGTGTTTTGAGGGGGGTAGAAGACTTGAGGGGGGTGTGCCACTATGTGGGTTCGGTCGGGCATTGTCCATAGTATATGGGAAACTTACTGACTCAAAACGAAAATTATCGTACAATCCCCTTAACCTGATTCCGTGCCAGTCTCTCCGACCTAACCAACACTCGATGGTCCCCGATCTGACCGAAATATCGATAAATGGTGGAAATAAAAGAAAATCCCCATTTTTCCAGACCTAACTCAAACTTTATAGACTTCTATAATACGGATTTATTTGACACCCTTATTTTTCCTTCATTTTGGAAGGTGTGGGACAAAAAAAAAAAAAATTCAAAAAAAAAAGAATAATTAAATTCAAATTCTTAAAGTTGGTCCTACATACCTATTTCGTCTCTGTACGTCGTCTAGACACTTTCATTTTTGAGTGGGACTGATAAATTTCAAAATTTTGAAAAAAAAATAAATAAATAAATAAATAAAAAAAAACCAGAAATTTAATTTTCGTGGGTAGGGGTATCGATGTATCTCGACGAGAGGAACAACTTTGTTCCTCATAACCATCCTCTCCGGTGACCCCCATCCCTCAAACGACCTTTTAATGTTTTGTCAACTTTACAAAAAGTCCACAGCCCAAACGGTGACAGATACGACAAAATTGTATAGAACATTTTCGTCTTCTCTCAGGGCCTGTTATATGGGGAAAATGCGAGACTTTTGAAATTCCGACATTTTTATTTTTTTTTTGTGACTTCAGAGCCCTCTATCTACAAAACCGTGAATCCTAGGGCAAAATTGTATACCACCTTTTGTGTTTGGCCCATCGAGATCTATGAGATAGCATCCTTGAAATTTTCGAATTCCGACATTTTTAATCCTATCCCCACCTAAAAAAAAAAGTCCCCAGGCCAATTGGAGGGCTGGAGGGGGGGACCAATACCAGAGGAAGGTAGACCCAAGTGAGTACTATATGGAAAAAAATCTAATCTCAAATTCGCAAGTTGTACTAACCCCTATACTTAATCTAGCTCACCTGAAGACAAACGTTCGGAACACCATCGCCGAAATATCGGTGGACATGCTTCAGAGAGTGACGCGAAACTTCAGAAATCGACTCAATCAGTGCATAGACAACGGCGACCGTCATTTGATAGATGTAATTTTCAAAAGTGCATGAAAAAAAAAAAAAAATTTGATGAGGTGATCTGTAAGGGGAAAAAAGAATTATACTGATATCTGCAATAATTTCGTTTTTATTAATCTTTAAAAAAAAAGTAAGTTTCTCTGCTGCACCCGGTAGCAATCGTGGCTTTAGAGGATCGAAGGACTGTAAATACTGATTGTTACACAACAATTCTTTTGCTAGAAGTCATAAATTAATTGTGTAGAATAAACCGAAATCGTCGCATCATCCTTCATCATGACAACGCCTGCTGTCACACAGCACGTCAAACCGTTGATTTTTTATCCAATAAAATTGTCGAATCGATGACTCATTGTCCTTATTCATCTGATTTATCACCTAATGACTTCTTTTTGTTTTCAAACATTGAAAAGAAGTTGTGTGGTGAGCGATTTGAGTCGCCTGAAGCAGCTGTTGAAACATTTCGTACATTGATTTCTGAGATTACAACCTCAGAGTGGAAAAAAAAATGCTTCGAAAATTATTCGAGTGTATTCAAAAATATATCGATCTTAAAAGTGAAGTACTTCGGAAAACAATAAATCCATTTACCGAATTTTACATGTTTTTTTTCATATTGTTTGCGGAAACTTTTCCAGCAGCCTACGTATAAGACGAAATTCACTAAATTGTTTGAATTTTCAATTTCGTTTATTAAAATTCAACAACTTTTATTTACATATTTATTTTTTCGTTCAAGCATCCATTAAACTGTCCCTCCTATGGATCGGTACGCTTCTATCCTGAGGATTAGTACAGGGACGAACCCTATTCACTTTCGACGGTACAATTTTATCGATAGTGTCAGAAAATGTATTTATTATATATAGTCACGTAGTTCTCAAATTGAAAATGGATGCAGTGTACAGGCGATTTCGACGATAGCAGGAAAAAAAAAATCGGCATGGTTTCTCTCTGATTCCTCTCTGTGCATGAATATGACCAGAGAGGAGAGAAAGAGAGAGAGAGAGAGAGAGAGAGAGAGAAACCTGAAAAAGGACGTGAAGACCCAAAACCTGTAACCTCAAAATGCTGCCGTGCCCTCTGTATAATTGGATGTAAACTACATAACAACTTTTAAAAGTGGTCTTTGCTATGTAGTTGACATCCACTTTATCAGAGGGCAATAGTGCGCGGCAGCAATTTGCGGTTACAGATTATAAGTTTTCGGCCGTCATGTCCTCTTTTAGGTTTCTCTCTGGCGAAAGGTAAATATCGTCTGCATCGTGATGTTTTCGCCAGCTCTTGAGTGACGTTAGCAGTATAAGAGTATTACATATATGGTTGAATTAATCTTTGTCAAGTAATAATTTGTTTTAAGTACAGTCATGCTGTATATATTATACTAAAAATTATATCACATATATACTCTGTGGTTAATAAAAACAATTAAATATAAAAATTGAGTGTTACCAAAAGTTTATTGTTGTACATAACTTAAGCGTAATGTCTTGTCAAATTAAAGGAATAGCAAATATATCAGACGTTGTTAGTGTTAAAAAATTGCTTTATGGCGATGACATTAGCAAATGTGAGTTTTTCTTCACTGATACGTTAATTTATGTTAAATATACGCATTTTCATTTATCACTACATTTTTTCAGTCGAATATATTCCAAGGAATGAATTGCCTCTGCAAAACTGTATTATATCAATGTCATCAGTTGGAGATGTACTTACGATAGCTTGGAACACAAAAATGATTATATTTGCTTGTAAGTACAAATCTTATATAGTATCTTTTATGTGGTTTTACACGTATGTATAATTTTTTGTCAGTAACAGATCAATATTTGATTACAAGTTAATGAAGAATCCCATTATATTTACATGCGTATATTCTTATGAGCGCAACATGAATAAAATTCAATTGTATTCGATTGTATTCTTTCATGTTTACAGCAAAGTGGGAATCTCAAGAATTAGACGAGATAAAAAATAAGTTTCATGTAACGTGGCATGGAGAAGTAACGAATGAAGCAAAGTATGTAATATTTATTAATATTTATATGATAATAATATGTTTGTAATAAGGAATTGATTTCAGTGAATGGATAACCTCTGTGATCTGTTTACCTTTAATATCCTTGGGAAAAGCCACTGGTCCAGATTGGACCTGTATAGCTGTTGGCTATAATACAGGCTTTGTTAGATTTTACATGGAAGTAAGAGAGAGTATTAATTTCTTGTATTCATCTTGTTGATTTCTTGTAATATATTTTGTTTTTTCTTTAGACAGGTGCTTTGCTCTTGGAAGAGCAAATTCATAATGAATCGGTTCTAGGAATAAAGTGTCAGTCATTTTGCTTATCCAAACACGCTGGGGATGCTGGCTCAAGTGAAGAAGTTTATATTTTATGTAACAGTGGAGTTTGTATTTTACAAGGATTTCCATTATTTTCCACTTTACGTGCTTGTAGAAATCATTTGGCTAAAGGTACATTATTGTCACATTATACATGTATTTCCTCTTGCTTGTGAAGCTTGAATTTCATAATTCTTTTTTCATACAGTCCAGGCGAATTGTAATGATTTACCGCCAGTTACAAATTTATCGTATAAAAAATGGGCGTTCAAAAATCAAGATATTACAAATGATTTAGAAGTAATTGGTACAACATCGATAAATAGCTTTGATCATTTAATGACAGCTTCGATATGCGGTGGATATAATGCAACGTATAGATCTAGTGCGCCGCAACACAATTTAGTTCTTGCGACAGGAAAACGACCGTTTGTAGGATTTCACTATGCTCTGGAAGGTGGTAATACACCGGTCTTGTCAGATGTTGCTATCGCTATGGCTAGCAAACTAGCTAACGCTATCGGTACTGCTGTGCCGTAAGTATTTTTCTTGTCTTATCTTATATTATCTAATAATTCCCCCAAGATGGGTTCCAAGCAGGGACTCTGACCAGACCAAAACCGATAACTGGATTGTAACCGTTATTTTTGTCGGACCAAAACATTGTGCAGGCTAATGGACCGAAACGTTATTCGGACCGAAAATGTTTTTCGGTTCGGTTTCATTCCAGATTTTGGTTTGGATTTTTTAACTTCTTCGATACGTTCAGTCGATTGTGTTACACAGCGACTACTCAAGAGTCTTAAAGCAATATTACAGGATGTCCACGGAATGTTACTTTCTTATTTTCTTCCTTGATTATGATTATTTACGTAAGACTAATATGTTGCTCTATAGAAAATTATCAACAAGTTGTAAACAGTTCAAAGGATTAGTTGCTGCAAATTGTTGACGTTGATATAGAAGAAAAAAGTGCAGCAAAGAAAGGAAAGAAATGATTACACATCTCCCGTTCCAGATTTCTTTTAAGGAGGTCTCTATGTTTAAGGAGTAAAAAAAATCAATTTTTTTTGAAAGCTTATAATCTTAAAATTCCTTCAAAAATGAAAATTATCGAAGATATACAAAATGAAACGATGTGATATTTGAGGCCGTGGTATTCTAAAACGTTTCTATCCAATGGATAGAAACTAGATGGAAATGGAGCAGAGTTTCTCATTTCTTTCTGAGCGTCATTTTCGTTTTTAACGGAGAAATACTTGTACTAAAATGTTTCAAAATTTTAAACGCGTTTTTCTCGAAATCGTTTTTGAATATGGTGATCATAATTCCAAAAAAACTATTAGTTCGACTTCTACTTTTATGATTATATTCAGAGAATATATCATTATCTAAACTAGAATTAATAGTCTACGTTAATTTTTTCTATTTTTTTGGAAGATCAAATAAGAGGAAAAAATGAGCAAAATTCAAATCATTTTTTCAAATTGTCGACATTTTGAAAATATGCATGTGATATTAATTCTAGTTCAGGCGAGAATTACAAGTCTACTCATTAAAAAAAAGCTACATTTTTTGCTTTCAGACCAACAATACCACTTTTATACCTTTACCTCACCGTTTGATCATGTCCGCGGTGCAAGCCTATTCAGTGCCATCTTATTATTACTTTATAAAAAATGAACGTTAAAAAAAAATTTTTTTTTACATGTATACATTTTTTGACCTGTATTATTTTTGAAGCATACTTAAATTTTTATTCGTTAAAAAAATTTACAAAAAAGTACCTTTAAAATCGGCTCTTAAACGTAAACACCCCCTTAAAAAATGTTTCTTTCAAAAAACGTGAATTGCAATTTATGCTCATTATCTTTTTCTACAATAGATAATCGTACACCCATAACCGTAACAAAAAAAAAACTGAAATTTAAACAGTCACCGTTGTCAATAAAGAGCTGAAACCGCTTGGATTTCGAATGTTTCCGATTCGAAATCGAAAAAGACCGAAACCATTAAAAGGATCGGAATCGGAACCGAAACCGAAAATTGGATAGAGCCTCTGACCGTGACCGTAACCCGAAATAAAATTTTGATTCGAGTCCCTTGTCCCAAGAATTAATTTATTGAATTGATAAATTGATGATTTTTTTTTATTAGATGGTTTCGTGGAAATTCCAAGAACGCAACATCTGAAGTATCAAAGAGTATTAGCCACGAATCGGTAGAAACGATGACGTGTCGATTTGGTTTAAGTGATATTATGAGAGAAGGTGATTGCATTGTTTGTAGCCCAAACAAAATGTTCTCAATAATATCGGACGCTATGGGCAGAGTGATTCTGATAAATAATAAAAAGGGTATAGCTTTGAGAATGTGGAAAGGATATCGCAATGCTCAGTGCGGTTGGATCGAAGTTACTGAAGAGAGAGATCGTGCGATACGTAGGAACGTTGATAAATCTGGACGTAAAGCTTTATTGCGCACCGCTCTGTTTTTAGTTATTTACGCACCAAAGAAAGGCGTAATAGATATTTGGAGTATACAGCAAGGTCCAAAAATTACTACTTTTACTGCCAGCAAAAATGGACGGCAAGTTGTATCTATCGCATCTCCTCTCCTTTGCTTTCAATTTCTTCCCTTTCATTCTGTCATACATGTACATGTCATATCAAATCATCTCGGCTAATATACTTTGCAGATTATTGTACATTAATTATGGTTTTCTGGGGGTAAACGACAATGTCATTTTATCGAAGAATAAAGCGCAATATTCCTGTATATTTATTGATCCACTTGGAGGATTGAAGGAGATTTGTGTTCCATTTCACTTTGCGCTCAATAGTAAAAACGGAAAACGAGCACGCGACATACATCTACTTAGGAAACTGAGAACGTTTCTGAGGGAGGAAGATTTCAATGAGGAGAAATTGATTTCCGTAATTACTAATACTTGTTTGGGTTTAGAAACGAATGAAGTTCGAATACAGACGATAGAAGTTTTAATGAATAGCAAACATATTTTACCAGACACTTTGCTCGCTGCGACGAATTGTTTTGTAGTAAAACGAGGTACTTGTATGCAGAGTCCACATTGTAAAATGTGCTGCTCAGATACATAAATAAATTATATGAGAATTATGTTTTGTTAATACTTTACAGAAGTAGAAGGAAAAGAGGAAGAAGAAGAAGAAAAAGAAGAAGAAGAAGAATTGGAACCTCCCGCTAAGATGCTTCGTCAATTGACAACGCAGTTACAACAAATAATTACATTTTATAAATATGTCGAGTCTCAACTCAATGTACCACCTGAGTACGATATTACGACTGATAACGCAATAAATACTAAAAGTTTATCTTCGATATTATTAACCTCGGAACGAGAAGTAAACCGTATTATCAAATTAGCTAAAATGCTAAACAGCTTCTTAGATGATAACATTTCGGCAGAAACTAAGGTCAAATTTAAGAATGAAAGTGCGTTCTTTGACTTTCTATCGTGTTTCGAACTGGGCGCATCGGGAATGATTGAATTACGAAAAGACATAAAGGAGGAGAATATACAGGAAATTTGTAAGTTGTAATAGTGTCGTGAATATGCTGTTATCAGTTATAGGATTGTATCGTACATTTTTATTTTATAAAATGTGATTTTTAATCATCTTTTAGCACGTTTAATGTATCAGGGACTGATGTATTCTGATGATATGAAAGAGAAATGGCAACAAGCGGCTAAAGAGAGTAACATTCAACCATTTATTTTCATGCGATTGGCATTAATATATTGGTCGCACAAGGAAGAAGCTACATTTTCAGAAATTGAATTAAAACACTTTACACAGCTGCTGCATGTCATTTGTTTCTTAACTGGTAAATTTTGTGTCTATTATTTTATGCTTAAAATATTACATATCCATAGCACGTATGAAATTTAATTGACTGAAATCAATCGACAGATGTGGAAGAAATATGTGTTGAATATAACGAAGTTTCCTCATGGTGGAAAAATGTACGCACTATTCTGACAGAATCTACGAAACCTTTCAATGCGTTTACTGCTGCGTTAGCTTGTAGGGCGACTGCTATGACTCTAGAGAAGTACAAAGAGAAATTGCAAAATGAGAAGCGGTTGGAGAATAATGGAAACGAAGACGAAGACATTAAAAATGGGAATAATGTAACTAAAACAGATGAAATACAGATTAAATCGAATGATGTTACACCGGATGATGAGACGTACAGTTCAATTAGTGAATGGGAAAATGTCAGTAATGATACCTGTCAATTTGCATTACTGATTGGGAACCTTGAGGATATTGCCGTTTTGAATGCTGTTATTAGGTGCGTTATTATCGCTAATTATTGGGAAGTGCATAAATAAGTATTATAATTTTTGACTACCATAGTAACAAACTATGTCTTAATCTAACTCTAGTCGACGAGTTGTATCGGATGAAACAACACGATTCTTAGCTCTACCATTTATGAAAAATGACACTTGTTTAGCATCGATCCTCTCCGGAGGAAAAGGTACATTAAAACTCTAGTATAATTAGTAGTATTCCATGTATTTGATATTAATAATACCATCCACCCGGTTGAATCAGGTTCAGTGTCTGAACTGGTTGCAAAATGGCTCAGCACAACAGGTATCGATCCAGCGCGATTAATCGACACGACCGATGTAGAGTTCGATCAGTTACAATTATCTGTAGATTCGTTACAATTCACCGATACGAATGAAGCAACTGCTGTCCAAGTATCTCAACAAGAACGGTCAAAACTTGTTTCTTTATCGATAGAGATTGGGGATGAAGCAAAAATTAATACGACTACGGAAGCGTGCATTTTAGGCAAGAGAAAAATATTTTTAAAAAATGATGCTCTCTAACTTTTTGTCGTAATTTAAATCTGTTGTATTTCTGCTGCAGACAATATGACCCTGCTCAAACGTCATTTCCCATACAGTTTAACGAGCAGCGTTTTATTGGCCAATTTATGCTGGGAGTTTGCCATGTCATGGGATAAAGATGTTACTCAACTAGATTCGCTAGCAGCTGCCTTAACTGTTTTACGACAAATACCTATGAAGAATATGAGACATGGTAAACATACTTTTGTATCTTTTTTTTTTCTCTTTCTTTTTCAGCAAACTGCTCTAAAATGTCAATATTTATGTAAATTTTTACTGCATGTGCATGTATATTTTTGCATATGTATATTTTTACTCGTTTATTCGACAGGTGTTTGCTGTCTGTTATGGATGCTTCATATAAAGAAAAGAATGGAAATGACGGCAAAATTAATGAATAAACTTGGAAAGTTGCCAAAAGAGAGATTATGTATGCAAGACATTGGTTTATCCGACGTTCAAGTAACAACGTTTTTACAGCACTGCGTTACTTTCTTGGATATATTTATTGATGTACGTAGAGTACGGAAAAATTCGTAAATTATTACGTAACGAATGTACGGTGCGGTGGGGAGGGGAGGGGAGAGGGGCAACTTACGCGTCGCGGCGTCGTAAGTTGTATTAATTTTAATTTTAAAGCTCCTGAATCTTCTAGTCATGAAAAGTGAATTTACGATTATTTACTGATTGTCGGGAAGGATAAACATATTTTTCGTCCATTTTTACAAATGTTTTAAAGCAATTTCATCATTTTATTTTTCAAATTATTCAAATTGTCTTTATTTATAAATGGCACCTAATAAAAGTTAACGTGTCATTTCTTGCTTCTAACGTCACGATTCAATATGGCTGTGATGATTACTCAGAAGCCTAATGTACAAATTGATTTATGTTACTACATAGGCTGAAATACTCGAACAAAGAGATAAAGTAGTAATAAAGTCGGAAGAATTATGGGACGGACACTTCGGTGGGCCACAACCATTTGCCACACTAGCTGTCTCCCAAATTCCAGCTTGGTACGACTTAATTTTGCTACACGTGCAAGTGGCTAATGTTCTATACATGATGGCATATCTCAACCTGAAAATACTGAAACCTTTAAATAATTTGTTCGAATCTGTGGTAAGTCTATAGCAAGATATGATAGTTAATTTGTGTTATACATTTGTTCGTTACTCGCCTAGGTACAGCCTTACCTTTTTCAAGACATAACAGACAAAGCAATTCTCACGTGGTACCGAGATGATAAGAGGGATAATATACGTACAGAATTTTTATGTAGAGTAATTACAGCATCGATGGAATTTATTCATCGCGAGACTACGGACGGTGTGACGGTTAGTTCGACACAGGCTGTCTTGTGGATGAGCAAATGTCAAATGTTAGCGTCTATTTGGAAAATTAATAATGACGAATTGAGAATACATCAAGCCTGTCAGCTGTACATAAATGGTTTCGATCGTTTGGCAGAAGAGGTGAATATATAATAACAAATTCATTTATTACTTTTGTACGCTTGCGCATTTACATGCACGCGCGCGCAAAATACAGATGCTTACAATTATGCTATATATATACTACATAAAACGTCTATTCTCTAATTATATCTATTCATTATATATATGTGTGTGTGTGTGTGTTGTTAGGTAACTATAACGGTAACCGATATTGAACGTCTAGCTGCAAATTTATTGCCTATAGCTGGAAGAAGAATGATGGCGTATCTCTCAAAAACACCTAATCTTTTGGAAGAAATGTCACGATTGAGTCCAGCGCTTACAAGATATTTGGAAAGCCTGGTAAGAGCTGGAAATCTATTATATTTGTCGATATTTTTGTCTTTGCTAACTTTTCAAGTTTTTTTTTCTTTTTTTTTTTTCAGAACATGCCTGAAATAGTCTATACAAATTGTTCGAATGTCGACACTGTGGAATTAATTCGACGAATATCAGTGCATTTGCCTAAAACTCACTGTGATTATCACATTATGTTGTTAATGTTAGACGCAACATTTATTTATGAAGACAACTAATTTTGGATTTTGTCAACTATATCCTGTGATACTAGGCAGTAAAAAACTGTGTGCATGAAAATAGAAGAATCTTATCAAGCTGTGTACAATTTGTATATATTGATACAACGAAACGAAAATAGACTTGAAATTTGTCTTCTATCAATGGAAAGACAATAAACGTTTATATGTAATGATATAAAAGGTAATGACAAGCTGCAAAATCGTAAAAGAAAGCACAAAGTATTACGTACTTTACTTTTCAGCGTATATTACATACAATTTAATTCTAAATGGAATTATGATACAATTCGATGTCTATAAGCTATACTCTGTTTCAAGGAGAGCGATTGTATATCTGTATGTACATATAATATTATACTTTATGTTTGCATGTTATTATACTATATCATGGAACATTAACACGTTCCGTGCCGCGTGACTCGTTTTTCATTCAAGCCATTTGAGGAGAGATACTTTGACTATAAAAAAATGTAAAATAATTTTGTATATCATTGCATATCATATCACGTAATATATATGATATTATGATATGATGCAATATTGATATGATACATTAGGTCTTCTTTATAAGATTTTTGTTATTTTTTTAATCATTATGAAATATATTATTTAATATTCATCAAGAAATATATATTATTAAGAAATATAATAAATACAAACAAAATATCAGTGATCCACATAATGTGATGGCATAATGGTCAAATCATTTACAAAAATAACGTGATACAGAAAGTGTTAATTAACCTCGTTCGTAATGCACGTATAATATATATCTAGCGCTTTACATTTATATTGTACACACACACGCACACATATAGTATATGTGTGTATAATTTTTAAGAATCTATACACATTGAGTTTGTCGTTGAATTTAAATTATAAATGTTCTAATTAACATTGTATTTATCGAATGTAACATTTATCTCGGCTATGTATCCTTATAAATAATCATATTTTAAAAATTTTTGTAAGAGATAATATAATTTGTTAAAAATACATTTAAAAAATATTGTGTTTCGATCGAATCGTACGTAAAGTGTCAAATAAAATATTTTATACAATTATCGCACAACACTGTTCCAGATGTTACGGAATTTTTGAGCATATCTTATACCACATGCAAATCAAATTAGTGTACATTAATATTAGAATTTAAATGTACATGTTCAACTGTGCATATATTCTTAGAAACGAATCATGAAACCTTGATATTGCTGCTTTGTAACAGTTTCCCAATTTGTAAACTCGCAGTGATGTATCTCACTATCTGGACTGCCCACTGATGTCAACCACTGGGCCCTGAGAATAAGATTTATTATTTTACACGATATATTAAAGATATATTGTAAATGCCGTTTTGCTGATAAAGAGCAAAATTGTCATTTTTTTTTAAGTGTGAAAACAGACGTGTGCTTTTGTAAGGAGTATAAACACAAGCAGCAGATATAAGGTCTATAGCTGAACTAATGCATACATTTGGAACTTAAAATAAAACAGATATATCTATATTTAATGTTTGGCGCAAGCGAAAAATACTGCATTTTGAATACTACAATCTAGTGTAGGAATAAAAAAAAAGATGTACGAGTGACAGACGAAAAATTGAATTATGATCGATTTCAAGTTTAAGAAGGCCATGCAAATGTTTGGTGTGTTGCCAAATGCGTCATTGACATCGTTATTTGTCGTTACCGCTGACAAAGTGCGCGTTCTGTATATGAATGCTTGACACGTTCAGAAATTATAATTGGCGAAGTGCTAATCGGACCAAGTGCAAATATTTTTACGCAAAGCTATCGAACTCTTAGTGATTTTGGTTGATATATTAGAGAAGAGGAAGAATGTGTGAGATGGTTGTTCACCTTAATGACCTTATTGTCTCTCATTGTTATTTATGTAGTGTTAAATTCTTTTATCTTCTTAATATCATATTATATACGCTGCAATTAGACTAGCACCGAGTGTAAACATTTTTTAAATAATAATTTTAACGCATAAGCAACTGCACTTTACGTGATTACGATCGAAGGAATGAATCAGCATTTAATTCCTAATCTAACTCACATTTCGAGAATTATTTAATTTTTTCATCTTAGTGTGATTCAACAAGCGTTTCCTCATTTTTTTTTGCTTAGTCATTCTTCTTCCAAGAGAAGAAATGCATTCTATTCTGTATTCTGTTCTCTTGCAGAATCGTAACACATATACGCACATGTATTTGTTATTTGCAATGAACTTGAGGCTCGATTAGCTAGTTTCCATTATCTCGAGATTTTTTTTAGGAATTTTGAAACTATTATTATCTTGTATAAAATAGTGTACTTTGTACCCTTCCAATGTCGACGGCCGTACCGATGCATAGATGCGAGATGTGGCAATCGTCGACGAAGGAAAGAGGTGATACACGTCGCAGCGTCATTATTTCATTAAATCATTATTAAAGTCAGTTTTCGACATATCGCTTGTTGTATAGCAATTGTTAGTCAAGGCCACGTACGATTAAGGAACCGCGCAAATCATATAACGCAAATGTTGTTCGTGTCGTCGTCGTCGTCGTCGTCGTATATAAGTAACGTAATAAATAAACCGATGGCTCTTTTCTCTAACTACTAAATATATTTTTCACTAATATATTTTTTAGCTCGATAAAGTGGATAGATTTCATTTCACAAGACTTACATCTGATCGACAAGCGCTCGAGGTCCTTGCATCTTTCCAAGGATCGTGCCAGTTTTACTATTTTTCACCCAACCACAGATTTTCAATTGCAAGCATATATCCCTCACGTACTTTGGAAAATATACACCTGCAATTTCATTGAAGAATCTTTCATCTTAAGATAATTAAGTTATCAAGATTGTTTTATGTATAAATATAAAGTTAGATGTGTCACGAGTGGAAAGAAAAAAAATAATTGAATGCTACATTTCACAATTTGACCGAATTTGACATCAATTGTGATGAAATTGAACCATGCGCACGCATTATAGGATAATATGTGCAGAGATCGGGAAGCGATAATTTAAAAAGTGTAAAAGTACTAGGTATATTCACATCTATCTAACTATCCATATACGTGAAAGATCGGAATCGCGTGTCCGATGTTTTGCAATATAATTTGCTACAAGGGATATATTAATTAAACAACGATGAAATGATGCACTTGAGTGCAGACTGCAAATCTAACTAATGGATATCAATGCAATTTATCATGGCAATAAAGTAGTAAGCGAGATTGCATGATGATAGTATTATATCCTGACAGGCATCCTAGTGAAGGATAAGATATTCGACAGTACTTATTCACCCTGCACTTTTCCAAAAACTTCAAACTCGACGGATACTAAAGGTTCCCGGCAGAGGGGATCATCCACCGCCTGCATCCCGTTCGAGATTGAATGAGACAGCAAAATTCGCGTCGATAATTCTAATGTCGAAAGTAGATAGAATGCGCACAAAGAGCTGGGTATACACTGCAGCTTAATCCGCGGTCACACCAGGTCACAGGTATATACGTTGAGCAGATTCTGTTCAATCGGACGCTCGTTCTCGTTCTAAAGTGGATGCTTCACCTTTCTAGCTTCACGGCTCGCCTTGCTAATAGCTAATTCTTATTGCGCGCCGCTGCAATAAGTCTCCAAATAGATTTCTCTCTTCACCCCACCACTGACATTGATCCAAACTCAATCGATCCTTTTGTTGCAGAGACTAATCTATTCTTACATTAATCGAACGGAAAAAAATGAACCTATTGCTCCATATTCAATACATGACTTTGTCGTATGTGTCACGGAAACAATTATATAAGTACTTTACAAGTATAAAGAAAGTTCCGTATGTACACTCGTTGTATATATGTAGATATGTACATCAGCGAATAATCGTAGCGTTACTCGCTAGAACGCTTCATCTATATTCTATATATATTATACATATTGGATCATCTAAAAAGTATCCGCGTTTTTTTGTCACTAGATGTGTGTTGATGGTCATATATCTAGTGACAAAGTATCGCGGATACTTTTTAGATGACCCAATATTATACACATCATCAGAATCGAAAGTTATTATTTAAAAGTAACAAATTACAATGACTTGTTACTGAATAGAAAAAGTAACAATTACTAATTATACCAATTTTTAAAAGTAATTTGTTACAATTACCGTTACTTGAGGAAATAACTTTTCGTTACTTTTCCATTATTTTTTTAAAATTGATGACCACCAATCACATCGGACAGGTGCCTAGAGACTTTCTAATCTCAAGCGCTACGAATGTTTAATTGTGTCCAATCGTGTGTAAAGTAACGATAAAAGTATCTGTAAAATTCGTTACTGGCGTTACAAAAAAAGATGCAACTACGTTACCACACAGTTACCGCAAAAAAAAAGGTAAAAGGTGCAAATTGTTAGTAAAGTTACCAAAAAGTAACTTGCAACTGTAACTTAGTTACAAATAACGATTCGAGTTACTTCCACTCCCTGCATATATTATATATGTGTATAATAGATAGTAATGGAATAATTGTTGTTATTATGCAGTGTAAGTTGAAACATAAATATAAAACAGCTGAACGAATATAGCGTAGCATCTGCTCTTTTTCCTCTTCATCCGAGGGAGTTGCAGATTCATTGTGGAAACATTAAATATAGGCCAGGAGGGCAAGCATTTATCGTCGAACTAAGCACTTCCCATCGTGACTGCCGCCTATTGTCCTGTCATTACATCCCACACACGGCTAATTAGTTATTAGTACGCTATGACGTAGTAATTGCCGAGTACAAGAGTAAAAAGTACGGGGTGTACAGGATATGAGGGAAGTTACATATTCTACTTATAACGATCTTGTTCAATCTATCGATGTTGTTATTCAAGGTCTCGTTCGATGCAAAATTCAGTGATACGATATGACTTGATGAAATTATTGCCGATAAGAGCTAAATCTAGATCATTGAGTTTTTTTGACGAATTATACCTATATATAGTTTACTAGTAGCGAAGCAAATAGCGAATTTGGAACAGGATTGCCAACTCGTCTTAATTAAAAATTATTCGTATTTACTACATATTACGAAGTAATTACAAAGACCTGATCTCATGAAAAAAATCGTCATTGACTAAAATAATTTTCTTTTTTATCGTTGTATATAATATATACTTGTTAAATTACAACATACACATTATATTATCAAATCGAAATTATAATTAAAATTCCAGCTCGTAAAAATTGTACGTGTATATATATTTCCCTGTTTATTTCAATCTTTTTATATTTTTATCATCTTTTCATTTATATTTACTCTACTTCTCCTTCCAAGAATTAACTAAATACATTTATTTCTTACGTGCAAAGAATATAAATATAACTAATAATTGTGAATCAAACATAAAGAGACTTTGTAACCAAGTAGCTATTATATACAGTTGCATTCGAAAAAATGAATAAATAAGTAGTGAATGCATATGGGCATCTATTGTTAATATTATATTTATTTGATAAGTCCCTCTTTTTCCCTCCACCCCTTCTCCGTCCTGTTCCTATTTATATATATATTACTCTATAGTATATATTATAATGCACTTATATATTATATATGATGCACACACATACATGTGTGTGTGTGTGTGTGTGTGTGTGTACGCGCGCGTGTGTATAAATGTATAAATGTAAATTCAGCTTTATGTTAAACATTCGTGTGTATTTTTAAATAAATATATAAATTTCTCTCTTGATACGCATGCGTATATATCAACGCGTGTATATCAACTATCAAATATGTACGTATGTGTGATACGCATTAAGCTAGATAATCAGTAATTAGCTATATAATCAGTTACACAAATTTCACAGACAAACACTCAACGGCAGCATTAATTCCTACTTGTAAATTCTTAACTTTCTTTGCTTCAATATGGCACATACATAAATTATCTTATATGTATCATATATTACTGCAGTACTATACATTGCAAAACTCGTAACAATGTTCTGTGATTTCTATGATGGTCATCATACAGAGTGCCGCAAACACATTGTTCACTTCGTATTGTTCGTTCACAGCCATACGTCGCTTCTTCCCGACCGTACTTTCTCTTTACTCCGTGTATTACCGAAAATGTTTTTTTTATAATGATCCATGGATTAATCACATGAATCGCACTGATCGAGTTATACCAACTATATATACGAGTACACGAGGGTAACGTACTTGATTTTCTATACATATATTAAGTATATATGCTATTCAGCTCCTGCCTCTCCCTTGAGAATAGTGTGACTCAATCTTTCGATCCTTCATCGTCATCACTGAATTACACGAATCTCGATAGACATACTAACGTGAAAGAAACTTCTACAAAAATCTAATGATACTTATTTCTTTTAAATTTGTTATCGTAAATGAAATAAATTGATTTTTTTATACTGAATGTTTATAATAAAGAAATTCAAATACGATATAAGATCTTATCCCTTTGTAAGTCATACAGAGTAATTACATTATTAATAAATCTATAGCGCAACCGAGTTCAAACTGAGTTTATCATGATCTTGTAAATCTCAATAGTGTAGATTTCAGTTTCGATTAAACACGATTACTACAATTACCGCACTTTTTTAAGATGACATAAACTTAAAAATCGACCAAAAGTTGATAGATCGTTTTGTAAAATGATTTTTCGATCCAATATGCGTTTCATTTCATTTCGTACACAGTATATTGCATTATTTATCTCTCTCTCTCTCTCTCTCTCTCTCTCTCTCTCTCTCTCACGCGCGCACGCACACCTAGGTTGTGTTTCAAAATTTATTGTCAATACTGAAAATGTATGTATGTATTACGTTACTTATTATGCACTACAGATTTTCAGTACCGGCAGTAAATTTTGGAACACAGCTCTAGATACTCGTGACAAAAATCCACTTGTCGTATATCGCTTTTATGCAAGAGAATCTACATTCACAGGTATAATCGACACCGTGTTCGGTAGAAGAGTTCCGTTTTCACTGTCTTTTTCATTTACATCGGTATGATCTACCAACAGCTTCTGCTGTCGCGCTTGCTTCTTCTCGCGTTCGATCTGGAAATGATAAAATAAACAAAAATAACGTTAGAAAAAAAACACTAAATACTTATATAAGATCGCATTAAAGGTCTCATTTAATTTTTTTCATTTCATTAATTATAAATATCATTAATATCAATTATAAATATCATTAATTATTAACAAATATCTCTTTTAAATTGTGAATATATACGTATACGTATATGTATACGTATACGTGTGTGTGTGTGTGTGTGTGTGTGTGTGTGTGTGTGTGTGTGTGTGTGTGTGTGTGTGTGAGACAAGATCAGCAAACCTTAAAGAATAAACGAAGGTAATGGCATGGAAACACAACGCATTGTCCTTTCTCTTCCTCGGCATCGATGTAAACGCCACGAACTAGGATAGTGTTGCTACAATTGAGAAGGACGAGAAAAACGAAGCAGCCAACGTGAGTAATCCAACAGGACAATTCCGGATTGTCCGGCAGCAGCCAGAGATCCAACGCATTCCATATGCCACGCCAGACGTTGACAGTCCCCAGAAAGCTCAGAAAAAGAAAAACGTCCGCGACCATCAAGCGAACCAGACCCTGAAGACGCGCGCAGATATACCGCATCAACGGTTGTAGACAAAACGTCACGATGACTATAAAATACCCGATAGCCTGGAATTCGGTAAGGAGATTACAACGTTATTTTTTATTACATATAGATCGATGTATTTTTCATCTAATGATATGGGAACTCGTACTCACTGTATGAATATATATATATATATATATATTTCTATTAAAGGGAATATTAAATCACTCAGTCACTTACTACTATTTGTCTTCTACACTCTTTTAAAAAGGCGCCAAAGCCAAAATTCGTGCATCGAAAAAAATGAAAAGAAAACGATAATTTCGACGAATGATGATGTTTATGCCTCGACAAAGATTACATATCGATATGATAAATCTTAAACTGATATTCGACAAATCTCTTTTTCAAATCGTAATGTACTTAATTTAAGCGCGCGATCGCGATGCGACAAATGTAACGAATCACGGATAACGTAAAACGTACATTTCATATGCGCGTATACCGACAATTGTGCCATGTGCCGCGGCAATCATGCAATTGGCGAATATTCAATTATATAATCGAATACCGGGTGTGTAGTGCCATAGCCTAGTGCATGTACGTCGTATGCCTGATGCAATATAAAATTTGCAATTTTGAACGGATTTAAATTAAAAGTTAAAGGAATAAAGTTCTTTACACTTTTCTTCATGCTCACTCGTTCATTATTTGAGACTTGCAACGTCATTTTTTTATTTTATTTAACTTTTAATTTTTATCAAGTGTGTGTGTGTGTATGTGTGTGTGTGTGTGTGTGTGTGTTTTGCCAATTTAATCCGCGATTAATCTATGTCTAGCGATATGATAGTAAAGGCTGGTATTACATTTGTCATACGATAAAGATTTTAAGATTTTTATGATTTTATTGATTGGTTATAGGATAGAGAAAGATTCGACAATTTCTCTTTCTCGCAACCAATCAATAGGCTTGAAATGAATTCTTTGTCGTACGACCAAAAACGGATGATGATGTAATATTAGCCTTAAGTGCCTGCGGATTATTTCATATACTGGTGATATCAGATAGTGCGTTCAAAATTTTCCTCTTACGAAGCGAAATCGAAATGCTTAAATTGCATAATCAACGTATAAGGGTATATTTTTAATATATAATACAGTTTGTTATCAAATTTGTTATATAGACATATATAACATAAATGTCGAAACATTTATGTTACAGATGTTGTGAGATTTAATTGCAGCGTATATGCGTTATATGTGTATAATTTTATAAATGAATAAAAATGCATTCGGATTAAAAATTGGATTCACTTTAATGTTCGCGAATGCGTACGTATTTCTGAAGAACTCCACATCCGTTAATTTCAATCCATTCTCGGTTACGGGAACAATGCTGCCCTTGCAGAATACGAAGGAATTGCGATAGCGATAGAAATAACACAAAAATAATCTATCAGAAATCATATATTTTGCAAAATGCATGATTTCTGATAGATTAATTAAATGTAGCTAATATTCAATGATTCGATATTATATTTTTTCAATTCTTCATTCTTATATTTGACATAGCGTAATGAACAAAACAATTTTTTTTAAGTATTACGAGGATGTTGGAGTGATGAATTCATCAATAATGATCGACATTACTGCATGGTCGTATAAAAATCTCCGAATTGATTGAACAGAATCAGATATCCTTTTACAGGATTAAAGTAGAATTAGGAGGTAGTGCAATGGACTTGCTTATATTAAAATCGAAAAAAACTTAAAAAACATACTTTTTTTTCGTTTTTAATATAAAGTCTACTATTCACACCGCCTAATTTTGCACTACTCCTTCTACTTTGATCCTATAAGAGAATTTTTTATTCCGTTCAGTCAATTCGGAAATTTTTATGCGACCATGCAGTAATGTCGATCATTTGGGGTCACTTAGCCGTTGTTACTTTAAGACCGCGCGTCTTAAGTAATGTCTTAAGACAAGCTAATAACGACTCTCTGATTGGTTCATGATGACTGTACTGACGGTCTTAAATATTATAAAATCCATAAAGCCGATTTTTGATTGGTCGGAGTGTCATTATATCATGCGCAACACCTTGTCTAATTCTACCACAATATAGATGGCTCGATACGAAAAGTATGTGCGATGTATATGTATTTGACAGGACTCTGGAATAAAGATAAAAACAAATAAAACATGAAATTTTAATTATATCCAATACTCTCTTTTTATTTGAAGAAACAAGCACACGCGCGTAGATTGGCGTGAACTAGCACTATTCTTCATATATGTCAAGTAATATAATATGATAGTAATTATACATATAATACAATAGTTACATGCGTATAGTGCAATTGCAAAATGATAGGATCAGGGATAATCTTCAGAGGGGAGTTAAAGGACTTCGATTGTCGATATATAAAAGGTTTATTATATATATGTATATATGTATATATATATTTACCAGTGAGCCAAGGGCAGAATACTCGGGGTTTTCTGGAAATAGGTAAATGTCGATCAAAATCCAAACTCCTCTCCAGACGAAGACAACCAACGTACCCACGACACCAACGCTAAAGGCGCAATCCAGTAAGTACAACGACCAGTCCCTCGTATTCTATAACCGCACGCAATAGATTGCAATATTAACATTATAAATTGTTAAGTAGTATAGTAATATTAGAATAAGAATAAGAGAGTAAAAGAGAGTCATTAAATGTATGATAAAATAGCAATTATGCACTGCAATTCCGTGGTATCATCATGATAATGTATTAATGGTATAATGATACATAAAATGTCAATACAAAAATAATCTTTATCTTATCTCAAATTATTTTCTTCCGTCGTTAACACGACACATACAATAAATGGTATTTACTGCAGATTTGTGAACAAAAAAGAAGTGATGTGCAAAATGTACATGTAATTACTAAAATATAAGCTTTCAATCGATTTTTATCGATTAGACTTGTCATCATCCCACTTCAAAGATGACAATATTGTGTTATTAATATGTTGAGAGAGAGAGAGAGAGAGAGAGAGAGAGAGAGAGAGAGATGGAAATATGTAGAGATCGATTTCAGAAGGAAAGAGAGATAGAGAGCGACCTTAAATATGCATGTCGTATTTCATGTGAAATCACATTTCTATCACAAACAACAATATATATGCTGATGTGGTGGTAGAGAAAAAACAAATCGAATTGTACAACTATGATTTTCGTATGCATCACGCAATGACAATGACAATGACAATTGTACCGATGTTTCCCGAAGGTATAACTAAAAGTGTGTCGCGTAACATTCTTTTCTTGCAACATTTTTTACATTTATAATTACAATTGACAATTATTTTGGAGCGATAATAAAGGAAAGATGAGACCATAGTCATGATTTCAATGTGATTACAAACGACAAATAAATTAGCGCACTTGCACACGTTGCGTTAATGCTTAGCACGTATACGTAGACTATACAGGCGCAATAGTGGTTGACAGTCGGGGGACTTGGCCGGAAACTGCGCTTATATGCACACCGATAACACGTGAGCTTGGACGACGCGTGTAAATGAGGTAACATGCAATTCATGTAATCATGATTTACAAGTTATCATTTATAATTTACGATCTACGACAAAATATCAACAGCATAATTGATAGCGCACGGTGCACAGTGAATATACATAACAAATAAAAGGGTCCTGATAAATGTAAAGTCGAGAGAGAATTGTCTTGGCGCGCGTCCAAGTAATGCTGACTTAACGTAAATCATGAATCCGGATTATTGGCAGCGCTATTGGCCCCTTTTCGCCATCTTCTTTCATATCCTACTTTCTTTCTGCAAATTAAAACATTTTTGTCTATGAAAAAAACTTGAGACAAATTAAGCTGTATATATGTATATACACGTAAATACATTGTGTGTTACTTGAGCTTAAGAAAATTGGCAAACACTTTTTACATCATTTTCTCAAGTTCCTATTATCTGTCTTATTTTTTTTTCTAATTATCGCACAAAATATATGCATGACTCTTGTATTCGTGACTATGAAACCGAATATAATTACAAACCACCAAACAATTCTTGAAATGTGATTTAATCATTACTGAAAGTTTATAAATTTATTCGTTTTTCAAAACAATTTTCATTTCGTATTTAAATGCTACTATCATTCACATAACACGCTCTTACATGGTACAAAACACTCTTTTATACATATGTATATATATCTCGAAAACCAATCAAATTACCTTTAATGTTACCCATATTCACTGAGAAGAGAAGAAGCAAGAAAATGAAAAATATTTAATAGCATATACATACATATATTTGTTTTCCTCCAATATACGTATCTTCGACTCACCGAAATGTACGTGAAAGGGGTAGATAGCATATGGACAATATTCTGTCATTAATATATCATTAGTATCCAATATTTCTTAAATTTTCTTATCTTATTACTATTATACTACAAATTTTCGATAAGCAATCCTTGATTCCTCAAGATTAATCGATTGCACATAAAAGTTCTCCATCGCAAACTATATAAATCCAACTAACTTCCATTTGCTATATAAGATGCAATTTCTATAATTTTAACTCTATTATGATTAGATAGATATTTATGATTAGATAGATGAATCGATCGTTGAAATCGATCGGCGATCTATATTGCAATTTGTGTTTTTTTTTCAAATTAGAATTCAAATTTTCTCTCTGTCTCTCTCCCTCTCCCTCCCTCCCTCCCCCCTCTCTCTCTCTCAACGTAACATTTATTCACAATTGGATTACACGGTTGCGAGTGTAATTTTACACAAGCGCGAATGTGAAACAGTCTTCTTGAAATTTAAATTTGAAAAGGAGAAGAGATTGAAGAAAAATCATGAATCAATCTCATAAGGAGAATAAAATCATCGCCTTGTGCGACGTGATTAAAGAGATGCTCCCGGCATTCAAGAGAGCATCCTTCGGAGAAACAGATCATTGTCAAATACTTACGTTGACGCGAAACATAGTCTGCACTTCAAAGTAACCCGGACACGAATCAAGAACGAGGGAAAACGGCGGCGCGGATACATTACGAACTGCGCGCATGATGCCGAGCGCGAGGAGACTAACGATAGTTATGGCAAAGACTGTGCCGGGCATCAGCTCCGTATAAATGTCCAGGGCATTCCAGGCACCGCGCCAAGCGTTCACGCAGCAAAAGCCAAACACGCCGGTGTAGACTCGTGAGCCGAGATAGTAGGACAGCCGGTGCTTATCTGGATGCAGAATGTCATCCAAGCCATGTTGCAGCACACTGAAGACAAAGAGACCGGTGAAGCCGATCGTGATCGACGCGAAGCTGCTCAACACTGGCTCGTCCGGATAGACATAGAAATCGCTGAGTTCCCAAGTGCCGCGCCAGTAACCAACCACCGCCGGCGCGGCTACGAGCGCGGAGAATATCGTATCCAGGATGGTCAAGATGGCATAATGCAGACGATTTGACGATCTGGTGTCTAGACTTCCAGTCATCCTGGCACCAGCCGCACGCAACTCCACCATCCTTACCCAATCCGGATCAAACTTAGTAGTCACGCCGCTCGTCATTACGCATCGTTTGCATCCTCGAAATTATATATACTATCGTGTAGTTTATAGATGAGAGAAAGAAATGAAATTAAGAAAGGAGTCAACTTTGAAAAACGAACGCCAACTCATCTAGATGCTACCACATATTTTGTTCCTGATATATATTCTCGTACCATAACATTCGATTCAATTTTCGTTTGATGCGGCGGTTCTTATTCATTAAGACTAGCTTGCGTTGTCGTCGTCGTCGTCGTCGTCGTCGTCGTCGTCGTCGTCATCGTCGTCGTTGCCGTCGTCGTCGTCGTCGTCATCGTTGTCGTCGTCATCGTCGCCGTCGCCATCGTCGTCGCCGTCGTCATCGTCGTCGTCGCCGTCGTCGTCGTGACATTGCAAACGAGTCTTCTATCTAGAAAGGACGGTGACATGCCTTCTTTTACCGTATTCCTTCATCAGAGTTTGAGTCAACTTTTTTAGCGCTCTGAGAAAGCATAAATTCGCTCAACGACTCTCATTGAAGCTTCTTCTAGTGGTGAATTTGCTATGAAATATGTTTCTCCTCGAATATAAATCCGTTATGACACGATTTGATTCTTGTAGGCACTCGTCGGACAGAGGATAATCGCTTTTTCGAGGATTCGAGAGAGAAAATTTTGGAAAAAAATGAAAGATAATATACGAAAGTTATTCGCATCGATATCCACCTCAAAGGTTGTCTCTCTCTCTCTCTCTCTCTCTCTCTCTCTCTCTCTCTCTCTCTTTCTCTCTCTCTCTCTCTCTCTCTCTCTCTTTCTCTCTCTCTCTCTCTCTCTCTCTCTCTCATCCAAGCGCTTATAGGCGCTTAGGCGCTTAGGGCCGACGAACTCGATCAAGGAATCGGCGACCGATCGGATCGTACAGCCGACCAGGCCGATCAGCCCAGGCAACGGTCAGGATGACTACTGGCTTATCTTCGGTACAACAGCTATCTTTTATCAAGATCGCTAACCGCTAAACGCGCGGGCCAACACTATCGCATATTAGCGCGAACAACGTTGAAGCATCGTCGCTGACGCGACGGAATACGGACCATACGGCGTATAGTACGGAGGATAGTACCCGCGGTATGCTCTCTTTTCCTCCCTCATTCTCTCCTACACTGACGATCCCCCACCTACGATGCATATGCGTTATAATCGCCTCGTTTCATCGTGTATTGCGGTGCTATCACCGATTAGAACAATCGGTGGCAACCGATGACAGCCATGCGTGTTCCCGCGTGATAATATTCCAAGACTATTCGGTGATCTTCGAACTGACTGAATCGTCGCGTCGCATCCACACACGATCACTTATGTCTTTCTCATCTTCCAATGCTAGCGAATCAATTTTTCTCCGTCATTTTTTATTTTAGATATTCTATTGTAAAAGGGTTGAGAAAGTGTCGTCATTCCTTGAGTAGGTATTTCAATGAAGAAACTTGTTAAAATTTTTTATTGCTATTAAAAGCGGCTAGAAAAATCTGGAAGAAAAAATAAAAATATTTAGATACTCAAACGTGACAAAAGTAAAATAAGTATTTTTTTAAAAAAGAAACATTTGAAATTAAATCCTCAATATCAAATGTAATCAACCAATAGAAAAATGCAATGATTAAATTTCAAGAATAGTCTTGTTGATTTTATTCCGATAGAGAAGAATATTTCAATTACAATAGCATAATTTTTACCTTTAATAGTCACCTTGATATTATTTTTTTCTGAGCAATGTTTCCGGCCTCGTATTCACTTATCCATTGACGTATATTCCTTTAGTCATTGACGCTTTAGCCAAAATCGTCGCTAATCAACTCTTTTTTGTGTATCAATCAAGCTTGGGTTACAACATCTCACCTTCGTGAAACTCTTGATTCGTCCCAGCAAGCCTCGTCAGGGTCACAAGATCCATTACCATGTCGAAAATGTCATACGGAAAATATTGAAAATATTAATTCTCGAATGTTTACTCCATAAACTTATCTGAAATTATTCGCAACCATAGCGCGATACACACGTATCGATTTTGATAGAAAAAAAACTCAAATTAATTAATCCATATTGAATCCATATAATTAATTGACTCTGACGTATATTTATGTCTAAATATGTACTATAAAAATAATCAATTGAATTAGCTACAACATTCTAAGATGTATTATAATATGGAAAGTTTTTAACCCTCGCAATTACCGCATATATTTTTACTTCCGTCGTTATCGCACGGGAGCGTACAGTACACCCCGTCAATGTCAAGTGTCTCTAATTTTCGATAAGATCCACTGATTAAAGTAAATGTGTAAAATCTTCATTTTGTGGAGGACCTAAATAAGGGCGTATAAGTAGAACTGCAACTAGAAAATTGTAAATTACAAAAAATATTTATTGAACAAAAGTCAATTTTTCAAATTATCACGAAAAATGTTTTTTTTTTCCAAAAAATTATTATAATCGTACTTAATACAAAAATAAAAATAAGGAAATTAAAGGAATGAACTGTTGAAAGTGTATATTTTAATTAAATTAAAAGCATGTGTCAAAATATTAATTCTCGTACAAGTACATGCATTTATTTTGACAAATAAAATTGCACGATTTTTATTTTATAAAAAAAGCACGACTGCTATTGCTTTTTCATACACAACTAATGACGCTAGGAAAAAATATACGTGTTGATCACTTAAGCTTTTTCTTCTACACCCAGTACCTCATTTACCGTTTTCTACAAATGTTGCACAATTTTCAAATGTTCTGAGTATATCATACCTCCGTATATAGTAACCGAGGATTAACAATAATTCAGTTAAAAAATTATTATTTATTGAATATTATATTAAACGCTGTGACATTTATATTTCTTAAAAAATATCGTGTTATATCGTAGGAAAAACTATTATACATATAAAGTTATGTACACACACACGTATACGCACATATATGCACATTTGAATTTAAATTAGATATTAATAAAACATGTCAAAGATAAAGAAGTAATCTCAATGAATTAATAATACAAATGGTAGGTACTTGTTAATAATGAAGCTGAATCGGTATAGTATAGTATTGCTTATATTTGTTTGAGACATCGTTTAGAAACAACTATATGAAATTTTAATAATTTTTCCTCTCTCTCTCTCTCTCTCTCTCTCTCTCTCTCTCTCTCTCTCTCTCTTTCTCTGCTGATTTATAAATAATATTTGAAAACAGATTACATTTTTCTTTCATTGCTATATTTAACAATGATGCTATACGTAACTCGTCATTGGAAATTTCTGACTTGAGAAGAAATAGTCATGTCAAATTTCGCAGATAAAATCACTACTCATGTCAAACGCAATACGATCGTTAAATATAATATAAACGATCGATAAATTGTGTCAAATATGATCGAAAAACCTGATAACGTTTCTTTGCAGATAAGTAATGTTAGTTTGCAATCGCAGCGCCTGCGTATCTCTATTATCAATGCATGATAATCGGTAAGAACGCGTTTCGTAAACTTCCGGGGAAAATCAACATAATGAAGACATCGTCGTGTGATTTTTCTGTTTTTATAAAATTGCAAGAGCTCTCGGCTGTACTCGGCTCTACGCTCGTTTGTTTGCTTTCTCCTTATCATTTCCACATTTTCAATCGACAAATTTTACGCGCATAATATTGGAGAAATCATTCAAAGATTTGAAAAAAGAAGAGAGATCAGGAAGGTCCTTGTTGAGGAACAAAAAACAAAAGTAAGAAAAACGTGCATGTGAAATATATATGTTTATATATTTGCGCAATAATTCGTGTGCGCGATGATTAAATGAACTATAATTATTTATCAGTCTTTATCTAATACGATATCTATCTACATCAAACCTGACGCAAACATTCGATAACGCGCTCTGTTGGAAACAACTAAATCTTCATCAGCTTCACTCGAGACGACTCTTGTGATAACGTTTGAAAAAGAATTCTTTTTTTACAACCTGCAGAAAACAAACTAGCAATTCTGTTGTTACTTTCATACGTTATGTCGGTTATGTATATATGTTTACATCGAAACGTACGAGAGAGAGAGAGAGAGAGAGAGAGAGAGAGAGAGAGACTTCGCTTTCAAATTTAAACAATTATTGTTTACATAGATTATAAGTTAAATAGCTACAACATAGCACAATCTTTGCGATACGGTGTAAATCAATTAATTTTACGATAATATGATCGAGCTCAAATACACACGTTTTTCTGCATGTAAATCATAAATAAAAATTAGAAAATTTAAATTAGACAAGTGTGTACGAGGATACTCGGGACGTATATACCACTCTGTGTTCCGTACACTCGTTAAACACCATTTGACAATTGAGTACAGGGTCGGGCGGCTCTTTAGGCGGTAATCAAAGAAGCGATTGTCACGATGCGCGAACAATCGTCAAAGCAGTGGCGTAAGAGATCAAAACTATGAAATTATATAAGAAAATAAGGCCAGGGATTCGAAATAAAAACGGAAACCTTCGATCGACTCCTTGGATCATCATGGGGCATTATAGAGATCGAATTATAGCCCACAGCACAGCAAAGTCGTCTAAAAGATGACTAAAAGATGACTAAAAGATGACTAAATTGTTATAAAGATATATCTTTTAGTGAGACAGATGTACGTCGCATCGCGTTAATTATTTTTATAGCCTTATTCATATGATAACTAAAGAATTACTTCTGAAGATATCTTTTAGCCATCCTTAAGACTTGTGTATTTTAATTTTTATATTTTGGCATATAACATTAGGTTTAATAACAGGTCCCTGAATTAGTTTTTACATAGAATTAAATGAAATATTGCATGTCAATATATATCCCATTGCAATGTTTGCCGTGTCGCTGTGCGCAAGAGTCATATTATCTTTCATCATAATTCCTTTTGGGGATTCGCTTTCAAAAAAGATTTTATCAGTGTTCATTAAAACACTGGTAAAATTTCTCATAATCCTGCACCTTTTATTCCATCTTATATGGTTTTCAAACACGAAAAATGAATTCCATCGCGTCCGTCTGCTAGCGATCTCGCTTACTGCTCGCGGGTGAGTGATGAAAAGTATATAAAATAAAGAAAAGCGATTATATCTTTTAGAGCTATCTTTTTATTATCTTTTCGATAATACGAAATTAAATATCTTTTAGTCGACTTTCCGCGTTTTGTCGAAACGGCAACCGGCATAAAAAAATAACGAAAAGATGTCTTTTTTAAGTTATCTTTTCGACAAGAACTAAAAGACGTCTTATAGATCTTTATTATCTTTTCGTCTTACCGAAAAGAATATCTAAAAACGATATCTTTTTGCTATATTTTAAACTTAGACGTACTGCATCTTGTCGAAAAGACAACTTCAAAAAGACAGCTTTTTGTTATCTTTCAATATTTCGTGCTGTCTAGTAGTGCAGTTTCATAATCAATAAATGCGTCAAGAAAGCTCGACAATTGTAGAAAACATCGTAGAAAATTCCCGACACGAATCTATGAGACCCGATATTCCACTCGCGTGTTTATCGACATTATTATTCGCATCGATTATCTTATATTGTGGAAGACGGAAACAATTAAGATTGAACAGCGTTTATTCATATGTACAAGAATTTCCGATAATTTAAATTCTAAATAACCACGCACGCACTCATTAATAATTTAATCATACATATATTGGCCTCTTTTTACACACAAGTATATTACGTATTATTTGTATAAATACGTTTATATAACTGTTTTTTATCCCTGAACGTCACAAATCACAAATACGTCTTCGCAGATGTGTGTGTGTGTGTGTGTGTGTGTGTGTGTGTGTGTGTGTGTGTGTGTGTGTGTGTGTGTGTGTGTGTGTGTGTGTGTAGAAGAATAAGATTTACGATATATATATATATATATATATATATATATATATATATATATCGTAAATCTTATTCTTCTGAGAACGAGGACAAGAAATTAAACTAAACTAAATTATTCAATGTTTATAACTTACCACATTGTATCTAGTGGGAAATTTAAAAACGCAACAAGGCGTGTCGATGAGAATTATCAATGGAGTTGCTATCAAGTTTCGAATAGAACGTAGAATCGCCAGACATACCAGCAGCGAGCATGTCAAAGACGTTGTTATCCTATATATATAGGAAAATAAATGTAAAACGACAATTAATAAACTGCCTGCTGCTATTTATATCGATCCAAATAATCTCCATTTTCTCTATTTCGATATCAGAGCTGTTATCGCTAATAGCGACAAATGGAAAATGTTGCTGAAATATTATCACAACGTTACCATGTGTGCACAAATAGATGATTATTGATGATGATCCAACTACCCCGCCAATGCGCGATGCACGCCACTCCAAAGGTGTAAGTATACAGGATTCGTAAAGCCCAATAAGGCAGTCGTTTTCGCCAATTTAATTTAGTCCATTTCTTCATGTAAATGTCGTGAAATCGATCTTTGAAAACCGTGTATGCTACGTGCAAAGCTGCGCCGAACGTAAAACAAAACCAGCTGGGAAACCTATTAACAAAATCTTCCTAAATACACGCCAGCGTAATGGACATGAATGGATAATGTTTAACGTTTCATCATCTGCAAATGATAAAAAAAAATACATAATAGATTCTTGATACAAAACGCCATTCTGCTATGTGTCTCTGTCTATAGGTGTAAATACCTGATAACTTAAGAAATTCATTGTACCTTTCGGGTGTATATCGTCTGTAATTACACACGAGCCAATTGTGTACAATGACACAATGTTAGAAAAAATAAAAAAAATTAAAAAACTCCCCATAGAGAAACCATTGTAATTGACAATAGGCAATTGCAACAGCGTGCAAGTGAACCACTCCTGTATCTTTCGACTCTACGCAACTCATAAGGTTCGTTCGCGTCGCATGTTCCAGCATGCTCCAATGTGCTCTTGCTACAGCTTCTATTCACTTCAACGAGCGCGTTAGAATGAGTAAATGCTATGGTAGGAGCATTTTAAAGCATGTTAGAGCATGCGACGCGAATAACCTATATAGTTACAACTTTCGGTATCGTTAGCGCCATCAGAACCGCCATTAGAACTTGATCATGTCACGTTATGGAATGAAAATAAAACTGATGCATAAAACTCATTGATTACATTTATCTGCAATGCTCGAATATAGAGCGTTCATTATAAAAAAAAAAACAAGTTCAAGCCAGCAAAGCGGCTAGGCTGCACGCTCGCGAAGAGAATGCGGAATGAGAATGCTTGATTGGTTCTTACCTGTGGATTCAATCAATCATATTTAATTGCTCGACGAGCAGATCTAGCTGCTTTACCTACTTGAACTCGCTCAATATCAATGTGTTTTTTATTCGTCTAATAAGAGTCAGACGCAATTACGTTATTTTATCCAATGTGACGGCTTGATTTCTAACAGCATCGAAAATTCAATACTCACGAGCTGCAAGATCGCTCGTAAAAGTTCGCGTTTTACTCACAAATATTTTGGATATATATAATAGATATACATATAGGTATATCAAATAGAATATATAGTCGGCACTAACTTTACCTGCGCATATAGAAAATTATTCTGGTATGTAGAATATAGATTTGATCTTGTATATACACGCATACATTACAGATATTACATACTTTACTTACATCATAATTTTCAGAACAAACTACATTTGTTAATTTGTACGTGTGTGTACACATCTGTCAATGTGTACGTGTATGTATACTACTAAACTATTAATGTTCTAATAATTTCATGATGTTATCAATTCAACAAGTAGCCTCCAGTCTCTCTCTCTCTCTCTCTCTCTCTCTCTCTCTCTCTCTCTCTCTCTCTCTCTCACCCCCTCCCTCCTTCCCTCCCCCTCTCTCTATAATATTTTTTATAACATCGTTGATTAAACTGGATTCTCGATAACAATCGAGAAATAGTAAAACACACTCTCTTTTATAATTTGGACTTCACATTTCTAACTAGATACCTATTTCGATCTGTAACATCTAAATGAAGAAATAATTATGTAAAATTAACATAGAGCAATAATTTTTATTACTGTATTATTGTAAGTTCGTTGACTTTGTAAGGGATTATTTAAAAATGCTGTTATATATTTCACTGAGAAAGACTTTGTAAGTCGAAACATTTGGAAAATTTTATAGCATTGTACTTATTTAATTAAAGAACAATTTTTATTTTATGAATAATTATAATTGCTCGTTTAAAAAAGCCTTGACTTAATTATAATAGGCTTATTATTGGGTCATCTAAAAAGTATCCGCAGTTTTTTGTCATTAGATGTGTGTTGATGGTCATATATCTAGTGACAAAGTACCGCGGATACTTTTTAGATGATCCAATATATGTTAGCTTCATATCATCGAAAATGATATTTCAGCTTCACTCGCGCATATCTCGCAATTATTCCAATTGCGAGAACAAACTCTTCTGTTAAGTACTTTTGTTACTCACAATTCTGCACGATGATCCATGCTTGCCCATACACCCCTCCAAAAGCCGATCGATAAAGGAGCAACGATACTCGTAGAGATCATGGTATCGAATAATGAAAATGCTCGTTTTTTCCTTCTCGATCGTTTCAAATCCTCCGATGATCCTTTTATCGGTTTAAACACTTTCTCGAAGAGGCCGGCGTTCCCACAACATTTATGTGATTTTTCTTCCTATGATGTCGTAATTGCAAAATTGATTAAAAAAGACTAAATTATATACGAATGCAGAAAACGGATGTATTTCGGACGATCTATACAAGATAGTCAATTTAACAATGTACATATTTGCTAAGTAAGTTTACAGAAATTTATCACTAATTTATTTAAAATTTTATTGATTGAAATAAACAGGGTTGTCACAATTAAATTCTTCATTCTAAAATTCTATATAACTTTTCTCTGGTTTCCAAATAAAATTTCATAATTTTCTCTGAAGCTGTCAATACAATATTGTATTTTGAAATCTTCTGTATTTTCATCTTGATTTAAAAATTAATCGTTACATATTTTCTTAAGAGAGAGCTAGGTCAATTCAACATATAGGTTGTGTTCCAAAATTGACTGCCAGTACTGAAAAATCTATAGTAAACGTAAAGTAATATAACTATAGCATTTTCAGTGCTGGCAGTAAATTTGGAACACAATAATGTACAATAAATTACTATTTATGTTGTTGACATTGCTTACATATTTAATTGTTAAGTTGGTAGTATTTCAAAACTGTGTAGGCATACGTATGTTAAATTTCTTTAAAGCCATAAATTTTAATTTTCCAACAAATTTTGCAAAATTTCCTGATTTTTCCATGATATCTCCAATCGTTATGTAATTTCCCTGACAATTAATTATTCCCTTGATTTCCTTGATTTCCTTGAATTTAATTTATGGTAACCTGCAGTAGCAACCCTTATAAAATTACGTAGTGTAATCTTGGAAATATAAGACATTTTCATGCACGATACTTGTAAATGTATTTATTGTTAAATGTAATATATTGTGTGTGTGTGTGTGTGTGTGTGTGTGTGTGTGTGTGTGTGTGTGTGTGTGTGTGTGTGTGTGTGTGTGTGTGTGTGTGTGTGTATGTCTAATTCAGAAATAATTTTTTGAAATATGTAGGTATAGATTTAGCTCATAGAGGTCTATATATACATACTTATATATATAATTTTACCTTGGAGCTATTTCGTGTGTCTTCATCGATAATTGATATTATCTTATCATTCTCATACTTGTTATCTGCTTCTTCCGTTTCCGCTTTTTCTGCACTGCAGCTTGTATTAAACGCAGAACGATTATTTTCATATTTGTCAATCGATGTTAATACAATACTGTCACATTTAGCATCAATTATGTTTAGATTAGATTTCTGCGATATTACCGTTTGTTCGATATTGCTGTTTGAACGAAAATGTGATGTTTCTATAGTAAACTCTTTGTCGTCAGGCAATGGCGGATGTGATTCCGTATCATAGAACATATTTATCCTTTCTTACGATTATGTGCCATAGAAGAAAATTCCTTTTTCCAATCGTCGCATATATGATATGCGTACGCTGCATATACGTAAACTATATAAATTTCAACACAAAATCGATACGATACGAATGGAAACGTAGATATATACGCTAAAGAAGATATATATACCTAGTCGAATAGATGTAGAACGTACGATTGCTTTACCGCGCTCGACTGCACTTTATTGCACTCGGTTGTAAAAGCGAATACAAAAAGACTGGCGCAACTTCCATATTGCGTTAGCCACTTATACTACAGAATATACATACGCGTATATCCTCTAATATACCTTACAAATAAAATACATAAGACATCTGACTAGCTCGATCTTTCACCGTTCCGTCTATCACGACCATGCTTGGCCGAAAATTCATATTTTAAATATAAAATTACAAATTTGCCAATGTTATTCCTTACAATTATTAATTTCGCACTTTTCTCGTTGCCATTACAAAACATATTCTCGACAATGAGAGTGATCAAGTGTTTTTGTTTTTCTTTTTTAAATTTCAAATACAAATCTTCCAAGCATAATATTCTGTTATTGTTTTTAACTAGGTTGGGCAAAATACTCAAAAAATTGTATTTAAATACAAAATACAAAATACTCAAAAAAGTTGTATTAAAATACAAAATACTTTCAAAAAAATATACAAATACAAAATACAAAATACTCTCAATAAAATTAAAATATTTAAATACGTATTTTAAATACATATTATATCAAATACTTTCACTCTTGGCTGAGACACAATATTAGAGATTGTTGTTTACCAAATGTAAACAAGGATAAATGATACACATCATGCGTGAAATGGAACGCACTTTAAACTAAGTCAGCAATGGTGCGATTTTAACTTTAATCAAAAAAATTTTTTACATAATTTAAATGTATGTAGTATTTACAAATTTAAAATACAAAATATAAAAAAAAAGTATTTAAATGCAAAATACAAAATACTCTTTAAAAAAGTATTCAAATACGAAATACAAAAATGTATTTAAATATGTATTTTAAATACATGTCTTTCAAATACTGTTCACTTCTGATTTTTAATACCCCGCGCCCAGGATACTACATCGTAACTGTTTATGTAACTTATCCAAGTATGAGTAATATCCAATATGTCCGAATATTATTATACATGTATGTATAATAAGTAATACTCGATAATATTTTGAAACGTATTATCACCAGATGATATTGAAACGATACGCAATGTACAGTAATTTAGCGCACAGTTATGTGGCCTACAGATATACTTGATTATATACTATTCTATTAGCATTCAGGTGTTGTATAAATACACGTTTTCGCTGTGAATTTCTGTACATCAAGCCGAGAAACATAATTCCATATTCAAAGTAACGTAATAAACGATAAGAGGAAAATACAACGAAAGACTCTATAAATATGTAAAATATACATAAGATAATAACATATAAAGTATTAAAAAAAAACAATTAATAATTCAACTCCTTTGCTCGCGAATGTAGTTACGAAAACATAAATAATGCGAGATTGTTGCATAATTATCTAGACTAGACTACAATGTATCTAGACTAGAAATGCTCTGATGGCATTTTAATTGATTCTGTATATTGTACGTTTCATTTTACTGTAATTGCACAAAAAAAAACCTGAATAATAAAATTACAAACATATTATAAATTTTATTATTGTTATTGTCAAACTCATTTTTCAAAATTCTTTCTTGTAATTTAAAAAGTCAATCTTGTAATTTCGTCATTTAGTATTATCGATTTTGTACTGGATTATAAATAAACTCTCCCCTTTGTAATAATTATTTAAATAAAGCCAGTTTGAAAACTTTTTATTGTGATCCTTACAAAGTAATCGGTTAAGCTTACGCTCTCTATAAATTTTTATTACATTTTATTTTATATTTTCCGCAAACCATATAAAGAAATGTAAAATTAAGATTCGATGTTTCAATCTTATGATATTCAAACATTCTAGGCCATCATTATTTGTTTATTAATAAATCAATACATTTCCATTTATAATTTTATATCATGAAATGTATATATCATACAAAATATTTCGTAAAGCTGACGATTGTGTCAAACTTCACAAGCGTATAGTTGATAATAGTCTCCAGTCTGTGTATGTACATACATTTTTTAAATCTGATTTGCCCAAATCTTTTGATTTTGAAAAGTATGAAAACATTAATGCAGAAATTTGTTTGTTTTCCTCTTTTAATACGCTGTTGAAGTTTGACGCAAATCTTCGTACAGTACTCTTCGCATATACGCAACTAATGAGACACTTGTCAAAAGAAATAGAGAACACCAACATTGTGAACAATTCATCATTTGTTTAAAATGAACAACAAGAATCATCACATGTATATGTATGTACATACATACATATACACACATATATATGTATACATATTCATTCAAACTTGTCATAACTCAAAAAATGTTGGTTCGTTTTACAAATTAAAATTGTAACATTTAAATATCCGTGTGATGTAAAAAGAATGTGTCTGTTTTTATTAACAAACTTTTTGACAATAATATCCTTTTATTATATCGCTTTGAAATAGAAACGTCAACTGAATTTTCTCATATATTTCTCAAAATATATGTGAAAAATGTTTACGAACTATTCGTTTCATTCTTTGATGCTACAAAAAGTCGTAATTACCTCGTATATAAGTATATATATATATATTAAGATTTAGTATAACAATGTGCACAATATAGAAGATACTTCGGATAGTTAATTTTATATATATATATATATATATATATATATATATATATATATATATATAAATAATTTTACACACACACACACACACACACACCACCGCGCGCGTATATGCATATGCATATGCACGCATACGCTCTGATATAAATTATAAAAAGAGTTTCAAGTATACCTTCCATATTGTATGACATCTTATTATATATTTGCGCGTTTTAACAATACCAACAACAAATCTGGCTAGAAATTAGTGCCTAATGCAAAGCAGGCCATCGAATATTTTCTTGTTGATGTTTACATATATTGCAGTCACATCCGCTTGCACGTGACAACTGAATATGTGACTTTTAATGTTCTACACATACATTAAATATTATATGTTGCGTTGTGTATAATTAGAATCATTTATCATGTAAGAAATATGCAAATCGAACTTTAATAAATGTACAAATTGTCCGTATGTTTTATCTGCATTTAATATTATAATACTGTTGGAACTTTTCATTAGTTTTTTATTATTCTAGTCACTATTATTCTACTTACCTAAAAATTGTCAAGTCTCTATTGTATCGTTATGAATTAATCGCTATCCATTGCGGCAGATTCTTTAACCAAATTTTCCTTTAAATTAGATTCATCTACATAATTATATTTTGAATTCTTCTCTTCTGCAGATTTTACACACTGAAACAAATTAATAGCATACAATTATAAAAATCAACTTTGCGTACAAAAATTGCATCATGGAATTGATTTTTTAAAAAAATTATATTTGATAACTAAAAATACGAAATAAGAACAGTCTATTTTTTTATATATATGTATATGTATCTCTTTGTTCCGTATTGCCGAGTAAAATATTGCTATAAACATATATGTATAGAGATACATGTTAACTATATATTAGGTGTTGGAATTAATTCGTAGCGTTTTACAAGTGATGGGAAGTACTTTCATTAATGTATTTTTTAATGCTCATGTGAAATAAATAACATTCTTTCATTAAAAACGCTACGAATTAATTCCAACACCTAATAATACTGAAAGAAATGAAATCAAAATTTTATTTAGAGAAATTAAAGAATGTACAAGATCTACTAGGATTAGTCTAAAAGTAAGTTTCTCTAAGTTTTAGGAAAAAATGGAAAAAAAAATTTAAAAATCAAAACAATTTTTTAACTTTTTTTTAATCTTCGTCTTTGTTTTTTCTAAAATAGGGAAACTTACTTTTGGGCTTAACCCTTGTATTATATTATATGTATTATATTATATTGTATTATATGTATCTAAATATCATGAAAATACAGTAAGACATGTAATAAGCCGATATACACATTATGAAAACTCATACAAAAATAAGATAATCCTTACTTCTTCGATACGTATTCTAGGTGCCATTATTTGTTCAGGATAATGCCATGGCTTATAATTTGGATTATTAAGTATTTTCCAGCTTGGATAGCCCACAGAAGCTTTATGCAATCTTTTTACCATCTACAAAATATATCTTCATAAGCAAATATTACATTTATTTGTTTGATACTTGATATTTCATTGTAATATCTTACTTTAGGAGCAAATATTTGTGTGACTTTATTAACAAGCCATACAGGTAATTTCCCATGTGGGTCTGTGTGTGATACATAACCCAACTCGGAACCGTCTCCGTTGCGCGAAGGCCTTACAATATAGCCTTAAATATAATAATACTTTTGGATGAAAGGTAAAACATAAATTGTGTGTGTGCGTGTGCGTGTGTGCGTGTGTGCGTGTGCGTGTGTGTGTATGTGTGTGCGTGCGTGCGTGCGTGCGTGCGTGCGTGCGTGCGTGCGTGCGTGTGTGTGTGTGTGTGTGTGTGTGTGTGTGTGTGTGTGTGTGTGTGTGTGTGTACATATATGAAAAATGTAAAAAACCCATCAGAGCCTACATCAGTTCGGATGTACAGAAGATTCTTTATTTTTGTATGAATGTAACAAAACGAATAAAATATACGTTTCGACCCTTCAATTCGGATCCTTATCAATATAAAATATAAATCGAAATTACATAAATAACGCAAATTCCAAGTTGATGATTCTCGACAATTTAGTTCGTTCTTCTTTTATCCAAATGCCAAAATAGCTATGTAATGAATAGGCCAATGATTATCAAAAATATTAACTTATACAATAATAATATAAAAACTTACATAAATAAAACCGAAGTCATATATATTGCATCACTAAGTAGAATCACATCGCTCATCAGATTGTCGGGTTTCCTGTGTAGTCATTCAAAAGAAACACGAAAACGAAAAATTAGAGAATTATTAAAATCATTTGTTTAAATTTTAATTATATCAACTTACATGTACGTTGAGTCGCAAGAAAACGCTTATATATAAGTTGATATAATTAAAATTCAAGCATATGATTTTAATAATTCTCTAATTTTTCGTTTTCATGTTTCTTTTGAATGACTACACAGCAAATCTGACAATCTGATGAGCGATGTGATTCTATTTAGTGACGCAATATATATGATTTCGGTTTTACTTTATGTAAATTTTTATATTATTATTGTATAAGTTAATATTTTTGATAATCATTGAGCTATTCATTACATAGCTAATTTGGAATTTGGATAAAGAAGAACGAACTAAATTGTCGGGAATCAACTTGGAATTTGCGTTATTTATATAATTTCGATTTATATTTTATATTGATAAAGACCCAAATTGAAGGGTCGAAACGTATATTTTATTTGTTTTATTATATTCACAGGAAAATAAAGAATTTTCTGTGCATCCCAACAGCTGATGTAGGCTCTGATGGGCTTTTTTACATTTTTTACCGATAGATTCTTTCAAGCCTCATTTTATATATATATATATATATATATATATATATATATATATATATAAATAATGCATATAAAACACAATTTTATTTGCTTTGTACTAATATTACCTGTGAGGTAAGATGTTGCTCGTATAAAGTGTTTTCTAGGTGGATAATCTTTATGATAAACAGAATGATTCAATATTAACTGTTCTATACCAGTATCCAGCCAAGATCGTTGAAGGACAAAGTCTCTATTTTTTAACGGAGATGGACATGCCACTAAAATTTGTATACTAACAATAAAGCGAGATGTAAACATTAAAATTCTAAGATTCATAAATAACGTAATACTTGCTGGAATAATATCCAATATCATTGTTTGGATTAAAAAACCCTATATCTTTTGATTCAATCATATGAGTGTCCCAAATTTTTCTATACTCAGGGTCATGTAGAACATCGTACAGTGTTTCTGGTGAAACATCAGGGAAACGTGTTCTAATCTATAATATTAAGTCAGTCAATCTCATTCGAAAAGTAAAATTTATTTGCTGAAAGAAGAACTTACTTTCACCATTTTAAAACTAATTCCTGGGACGGATTTTGTCCAAACAGATAAATCAGGCTTGTTATAATCTAATTTCCAATTGTTATTATCGTCATACAGCTGCTTCAGTTTCTCAAAATCTTTATCTTCTGCAATTTTGACGATGCCAACATCCATTGTAATGATCTATATAAAAGCAAAACAATATAAATAATTATATATATATATATATATATATATATATATATATATATTTATAAAAAAGATTTCTATATATAGATTTATAAAAAAGACCTCTCTCTTTCGAAATTTTTTCCACACACACACACACACACACCTGATATTTGTTAGAAGTTTATCAATAGAAGGACAAGACTATCATTTTCTTATTCATTCAATTTATAATATATCTATAAACATCTACACATGGCATGTTATTTAAAGAATATTCCAGCATATAATGATTCTTTCTATGTTCCATCTGCAAGAAAAAATTATTTTTATTACAATATATTACATAGTCAAGATTTGAAAGAAAAAAAAAGAAAAATAAAGAATGAAGGAAGAGAAGAGAAGAGAAGAGAGAAGAGAAAAGAGATAGGAAGGAAAGAAAGAGAAGGAAAGGAAAGAGAGAAAAGAAAAAGGCAGAATAAGAATACATATACATGCATGCTTCTATCGCAGTCCATTACTTTCCCATTTGTGGTCTGGAAGGAGCTGGTGATAATCAAGTCATATCACACATTCCGTTTAAAAAGCTCGTTATCGCAGGTGATAAAGATTTGAGGTAATTAAATGTTTAGATGACTTTCGAGCATGTCTCGCCAACGAGCTACAGTGACGATGTGTTACTTCCAAATGGCACATACGAACTAAATGTGTCGCTGACAACATCGAGAACGGATGATGCGAGCGAACTCGTATGTTTCAATAATCACGCGGTAACATACTTTTGAACAACTGGTTTGCACTAATCTTTTTACACTCGAAGCCCGACTTTGAATATATAAACGCAATTGTTTTATCGTTGTCTACTCGGAAGCTGTAAAAGCAAACAGCTCGTTTAGCATACTCGTTATTGTACGTGCCATCAAATTATGGTGAGAATTTCAGATTTGTTGTTGGATGCTATCATGTGTTGTGACTCACAAGCCTTCAACTTTGGCACACCGATGTCAATAGTCGGCTTGTCATTATCAGCTGATGAAACCATTGATCTATAGGGTTCATCCAGATGCGCAACTGCACACTGAGCTCCGCTCAGGGAGCTCTTTCATCTGATTGGAGCTCTTTCATCCATATTTTAGGATTTAATAGAATAATCCAATCAAATGAAAGAGCTGACTGAAGCTACGGTCCACTTGCTTCTTCCAAATATTCTGAACGTTACGCTCCGATTAGTCCATTATTGGGTACTTTCCATTTGATGACACAAGTATTGTTTTATCTTTGTCATTCTCTGAATGTCAACGAGGATAGAATGACGCTTGTGTCGACTTGTGTCATCAAATGGAAAACATCTATTATTTCGAATGCTACCATTGCTACCATTGCTACGTGAATGCTTCAGCCAACCCTTGTATTCTTAAGCGGGGAACACAGGTTCTTACATAACCCATAACTCCGTTCAGAATGCGCTTTTATCGATAAAAGTGCGCTTTTATCTCTGAAATTCTATAATATGCGTAAACCCGGTTCTATATTAATTGCAAGCTGATCGCAAGTTTATTGTGACAGCCAATCTGAAGCTTGTATTTTAAAATCAACGCTTCATATTGGCTGTCGCAGTACTGAATGCACCCATTGGAGTATGATGGAACTGTAGTCAACTGGAGCGCGGGGCAAACATGACGGTGCTGAACATATGCTAGAGATGGTAGTGGAGATGAATGTCGCTTCTCTTATATATACGACTCTACTTTTTATTCTGTAATTGTAAGGTTATATTTGTCGCATTTGCACGATTTCCACGATTCATTCGATAATGAATGTTGTGTACGGTCGTGTTACATCTCGCGTAAGTTTGGAGATATTGAATAAGCACACTCGTGGATATTGAATTACAAACTAACACAAAACTAATAATTTTTATAGACTCCTTTAATTGAACAACTTAGAAATACTAGCTTGATCAAAAAGTTTCCGGAATTCATTCAGAAAATTCAAAATACAAGTTTATTCATCAAAAGTGATATTGTCCCCTTCAAAGTACTCTCCAGCGACTGCAACGCACTTATGCCAGCGCTTGATCCAGCTCTCGAAACATTTCTGGAACTCTATTATTGGTATAGCCATCAGAGCCGTCTTCGATTTTTCCATTACCTCCTTTCGGCTGTTAAAACGCGTTCCTCGCAGGTTTTTTGACTCGATCGAACACAAAAAATCGCAGGTAGCCATATCGGGTGAATTCGATGGCTGTTGGATGGTATTCGTTGTTGCAAACTCGTTGTTGCAAATTCAACTCCATTTTTAAAACTGTAAAAAATCGAAAACACGCGCAGAGGTAGATGTACTCAAGACGGCGTAATTTTTACAAATGTCAAGCTATGGCGATAAAATTTGATGGAAATGTCAATGATAGATGTGGCAACCTAGCCAAAAAAAAGAACTCAAATCAGCTGACTCAGAACATCACCTGGTGGTCTCTTCCGGAAACTTTTTGATCAAGCTGGTATATGATAATAACATAAAGTACAGGCGATAGAAGTCAACACTGGTTATCAATTAACGCAATTCTTAATATTAAATATATAAATCTTAATCTTGAAAACGGATACAGTTTTTGTATTAAATATATAATTACACACACACACACACACACATGCTTAAATAAATAATCTCTATATAAATAATAAAGTTCTCTATCCCTCTCTAACAGATCGGATCGCTTATACTTACGAGAGATGTGTCAGTATGTTGTTGTAAGCGAAAAGACAATTTTCAAGATAACAAGTTAATTCATCCGGAAGGTCAAGAGCCTGATATTCCACGTTACGTGAAACGAGAAGGAGAAAATGCCAATCTCAAACGAGCACGGTATCATTGAAAATTTTTTTACAATCTAATAGTTTTACCGATAATCCAAAGATACTAGTTGATTCTACAATGAATCGATAGTAATCCTAAGTCTTATCGGTGAATTGGTGAAGTTGGCCAACCACTGACTAATTGTAAGACTACCAATTTTCTTAAGACTGATCAAATTTGACTTTATTCCTTCCTATTAGTCGAGCTAAACGATTCTCTATATAACTAACGACTAGTGTAGATGTGAAAAAACATAATCACCTATTTAGGTTAAAACTAGTTAAGACAAGATTTCCAACTATTGACTCATTGCAGAATCGGCAACATAACATACTTTTTTCGAGATCTTGTTTGTATTGTGCGTGTTATGATGTATTTTACAATCTATAATAAAACTGTAATATATAACTGAATTAAGATTTAATATCATACTTTGTCATGATAATCATTATTTATACGAATACATTTACAATTAATTTACAAATAAATTATTTTGTTACACTCGTGACGAGACTCATTCTATTTTTTTCCATTGTCAATTTAGATTGACATATCAATCTCGTAAACGTGGCATGTTGGAGAATGGTATACTTCTTAGTACCTTTGCAAACAAATATTTGAATACGTTTGATGATAAACAATTAAGATTATATGATCAACTTATAAATTTACCATCCAACGATTGGGATATATTTTATTGGGCAACTGGTGTCAAACCAACTCCACCTGAATTTGATAATGAAGTGATGGACTTGCTGAAAAATCATATTCAGAATGAAGACCGACAAGCTGGGATAATGCAACCAGATTTATAAATAATATATTATGGATACGTTTTGATATTCACAGTTACTGAAGAAAGTCTACAGTCCACATAATGTATACTATATATTAGTTTAAGCACTGGCGCAGTGTCCTCTAGGGACTCTAGGACGGTGAATATCGGAATGCACTCTATGTAGCAAATGTTAAAAGAACCTAACCTAATGTATACTTAATAAATACTTAGTATATAATAATCTAGACTTTGAATATAAATCTGTATTAATTTTAAGTACAAGTCATAAGCAATAAAGAATTATTGAAAACATCATTTGTAATAAATTTTTAGGTTATTCTATACATATTATTGCATATATATTTATTTTAATTAGACACTGATGAAACTATATTTATATAATTTGTCCAATGTTTAACAAAATTACATGTCTTAAAAAATATTTTATTACGAAAGATTTATTTCATATACATGTTTGGTGATTACTTGGATACAAAAATGAATTTACAATGCTTCAAATTCGTTCAATAAAATGTCTAAAATGCCATACAGAAAATTTCGGATATCATCTATCCCAAGAGGGAGTGTCCTCCATGTTGCGATCGACTACAGCTACTCATAACAACCGATGCCTAGAATCTTTCCACAAGCCGAGTACTGTAAGAGACTTCTGATTAAACACAACGTGGTCATACGATTCTCACCTCTCCCAACATATGTACAAGAATTGTGTGATGTATACTATTGCAAATGCCGTAAATAATTTGTAATTGAAAGAATTAATCAAACAATATTCATATATCTGTTAGGATTTGCCAGATATTGTTTACTTTGACTGAAACTTGCAAGTCCTACTGTCTTTTTTGTAGTAGTGTTATATTTTGTTGAACTTTTTGATGAGCTTCTTGATGAACATTTTCCCCTTCTTGCACTGCACAAATGTAAAAATATTATATAATTATGTATAAAACCTGTATAAAATTCTTTCTAAAACATATATGTGCATGTATTTTTTAATAATTAATATATATAATCATTATGTATGTTGTATATAACGAGAAAAGTAACATGCGCATGCATATTTATTTTTACATTACCTGAAACCACCTCGTTTATATTTTTTATTAGTACTATTAGATCTATTGCTTATCTTTCGTTTCTTGCCAATGCTAGTATTATTGCTGTAAGAGTAATTAGAATCATTGTCATCCCAGGTGCTATCATTATCATCACTATTCTTATCTTCATCATTTACATTCAGCAATTCTAAAAAAAAAAATAATAATAATAGAATAATCAATAAAATATTACTTTACACTAATTATATGCGAGTATCATACCAGTTTTTTCTTTCGCGTATTTCTGCGTAATGTTTAAAAGAGCTTTGCCATATTTAACAAAGTTAGCCTTAGTGACGTGTGGTATTTGTAACATGGATTCTTCGGTTTCTGGTAAACGCTGGCTCATAGCTCTGACAGCTACCATATTCATAATAGAAGAAGCAGAAACATCCAATGCACTAGCGATACCTCGTATTATCGTCATCAACTCGGCATAGCAACGATCTTGTAATTCTTTTATAATACCATCAACTTTCTTTGTAACTGTTGAAACTGTAGCTACACCACTAGTAGATTTATTCGATTGTCTCGTTGGGATTTGTACCTTTGCAAGATAAAAACAATAAAAAGACACAATAAACAAAAAAAATGTATATATATATGCTAATGTGTGTGTGTGTGTGCGTGTGTGTGTGTGTATTAAGTACCGCGAAAAACTTGTGTCGGTTTTTCAAGATAAGTTTATAGGGGAAAAAACAGTACGAATTTTCTGCGGTATGTAATATATACATATAAACATGTATATGACTTGGATATTAATATCGAAAATGATGACATATAAACTTTTAATTATACATTTTACATTTTAGATATCCTATTAAGACTAAATACCTTTACATCTTTTTTTGTCATGAGTTCACTCGCTTTTGGTCCAATTTTTACGTATGCACAAGCAATTTCGTTATTAATATACATATTTTCTTGTAAATATTCTTGCAGTACCATATAATGCAAAAGACGTTCTATGTCATTTTTATTCCATGATTTACCACGACCATATAAAGGATGGTTTGTAAGACCTGTAAAAAGAATTATTTAGTTGTATCATTAATATAAATATCAATTTATTTTTTATGATTATATATATATATATATATATATATATATATAAATTATAAAACAAGTATAAACCTGATTCTCTAATCTTTTTCAGATCACTACCCTTAAAAATATCTGTTAAGAATACTAATGTAAGTTTGCAATTCTTTCTATTGTTAATATCTCGTACAGCTTTCATAATCTCTTTTGCATCTTCAGTAACGTCCAACATTGTAATCTCGGCCTAAAATTATTAATTAATACCAATTCCATTTAGATAACTATATTTTTGCTGTGATAATTATTTATCCATATGACATACCTTAGACCTGCAATTATCACACGTAGCTATTTTATTCGAGATGCATTGTTGCCTATCAAATATCTCTCCAAAATAATTAAGCTGTAACGACCTACGGCAGTCTGTACGGTTTTCACAAAATGCTACCATCTTAAATAAATTATCCATGTGTGTACTAATGACTTGTGGATTTGGATTATCCTGTTCAAACATTTTTCTGATTCTGTGCATGTCTGCATAATGATAAAATAAAATGCAATCTGCTATTTCACCATCACGACCAGCGCGACCACTTTCCTGATAATAGCTTTCTATAGATTTTGGTAAAGCTGCATGTATTACAAAGCGCACGTTTGGTTTATCGATACCCATTCCAAAGGCTATAGTTGCACATATAACATGTACCTGAAGAAAGTATATAAACATGTATTAGGTGTTGGAATTAATTCGTAGCGTTTTTTAATGAAAGAATGTTATTTATTTCACATGAGCATTAAAAAATACATTAATGAAAGTACTTCCCATCACTTGTAAAACGCTACGAATTAATTCCAACACCTAATAATTTTATTAAAAATACAATGCACGCACATAAACATATGTTTACACGCACATACACACTTAATATTTTATATTTTTATAATTACACATTTCACGATATAATTTTATACATTATATCAGTGTATATGCACGCGCATACGAGCATGTACGTATATTTTTTGTTGTACGTAGTATAACAAATGTACTTCATCGGAAATCCATTTTCCTTGGCAGTTGCTTCTTTGAGTATCTGAGAGTCCTGCATGATAACTCAATACTTTAATACCATTTTTTTTCATATGTGCAGCGTAATCTTCGCAATCCTTACGCGATAAACAATATACGATGCCGCAAGTATTTTTAAATTTTGTCATTATCATAGCTACGATTTCATCAGAACAATTTTTCCCTTTCTTCGATATTATACTGTATCTCAAATTAGGTCTATTGAAACTCGACATAAACCTAAAAAATGTAATCATTAATCTTTTTCACAGATGAGAAGTAACGTCATTACTTTGCTGATCGTTACTTGCTTGTTATAATGATTTGGTAATGACATTACAAATTTTTTTATAACGGTAATGATAAACCAGAAAAAATGCACCAAAATTGAAAAAGTCAACTTCGTTACTTGTAATTGATTGAAAAAAATCATTCGTAACTGAAAAAAATAACTCCTAATTTGTAATATGCATTACTTTTTTATTTGTGACTCGTTATATATTACTTTTTTCAATAGTAAAATAATGGTAACAAGTTACTTTTCAAAGTGACTTTTCCGACCTTAGTACAACCTTAGCGTCGTAAAAAATATGTCATGTATGCAATGTCATTATCAAAATGTTTATTATAAAAAGTAACGTCAAAATAACGGAAAAATAACATTTTCCAATGCTGAATTCTTTTTAATATAGAGCAACATATGCAAACAAAAATTATACAATCACACGCATACACACACACACATATACATACACAATCAAATATACCATTTTGGATTAGTCATGCCCAACTGATGCAAAATATCTGTTCTAACACGCGGTGTGGCTGTTGCAGTTAGAGCCATTGTTGGCACTTTGGGATAATTGTTCCTGAGACACTTTAATTTTTTATAGTCTGGTCTAAAATCGTGACCCCATTGACTAACGCAATGTGCTTCATCAATAACAAATCTTGTCAATAATTCTCTCTCATACAAAATAGTCAGAGTATTACAAAATTTTTGCGAGGCGGAAATTTTTTCTGGTGTTACATATAATATTTTGAGAGCTGGTTCTTTTTTGGAAAGTTCCCTGTATATCGCCTCTGCTTGATTATCTGTTATAGAGCCAGATAAATGAGCTGCAGGAATCTATAATTTTAAATCAAAAGTAAAGAATATATATTGTAGCATATACATTTCTGTAATGTAAATGAGTATTCTTTTTATATTATATGTTTTTACATTAGATTATTTCCCTTATTACGTATCTAATACGTAATAATCAGGGATGATAAGTAAAGTAACGCCGTTATAATTTTTATCATTATTTTTCATAATAACGATTTGATATTGGCAATTTTTTATGACTGTAACGATAATTAATTAAACACTAAGATTGGAAAAGTCACTTTAAAAAGTAATTTATTACTTATTATGTGTTTACTTACTGAAAAAAAAGAGTAATTTGTAACGAGTAAAGAATAACTTGTTATAAATGCCGAGTTAATTTCCAAATCTGATGTTAGTCATAAAAAAAATTCGTCATTACCAAATTGTTATAACAAAGTATCGAAGAAAAGTAACGACATTACAGGTAACGCGTTATTTGTCAACTCTGATAATAATACTTTCTCTTACATCAAGTGAGATAAGTTTTTGAACTTGATCTAAAATAAGACTTTTTAATGGTGAGATAACAATAGTTAATCCAACATTTAAAAGGGCAGGAAGTTGATAACAAAGAGATTTTCCACCGCCAGTCGGCATTAATATAAAGCAATCAAATCCCAAAAGTGTCGCATTGATAGCTTGCAATTGATTTGGCCTAAAAGTATATAAACCAAATCTTTGTCGAAATATCTAAAATAAAGATAATTAATGTGCAATTATAACTGTATTTTCATTATTGATCTAATATGTGTCCGACTGTATGAATTAATTATTACGAAATGACATTATATTTATTCTTTAATAAAGTTATAAAAATAAAAATTACCAAATATACTTTACGTACCTTTAACATTTCTTGTGAATGTGAATATGTTAAACTATCAAATTCTCCACTGATACCATCATTTTTATAATTACCAGTAAATTGTCCATATTCCACACTCTTTTTTTCGATTTTTGATTTTGTTTTATCACTAGTGTGATAATTGCTATTTTGTGCTACATTACTCAATGGCCAATCTATAAATTATTGGAATTATTATTTATCATATTATCAACATGTACAATAAAATGTGAAATAAAAAAGTATACACACACGCGCACTTTTTGTATGTGTGCGTGTGCGTGTGTGTGTGCGCGCGCGCCCACACATACACATAGGGTATCCCATTTTAAAGAATCCACGGAAATATCTCGGAAACACTGCATTAAATCGAAAAATGTTTCAGACGAAAGTTTTTCGACTTCGAGGGGAACATGAGAGGGTATCATTCATTTGACCTTGGGTGACATCGAGGTCAGAGCAAGGTCACTTTGAATTTTTTAAATGGAACCCCTCATTTTTCATCACATATTTTTGTAGCTTATCTCGAGAACTTTTCAAAACATTATAATAAAATTTTTTTTTATTTTTACATAAAAATGAATTTTTAGTGCAAAAATGAAAATAAGAGGTACAACCTCCTTCCTTAAAAAAAAAAAAATGAAACATCTTGTATATATAAAGCTCGTACCTGTAAAATCGTCGTTTATATCTATATTACAATTTTCTCCTAAAGCTGGAAATTGATCTAATTCTTGTGTTAAGGTTTCAACTTTTGCAGTAAATCTTTGGGTGCCTATAAAATATTTTCTCATTGAAAACTAAAAGAAGAAAAGATTAATGATTTATTCGTTACCTGTCATATCTTGTGATTTATTTGTATTAATCTTGTTATCTTCCGAATTATCCAAGATGGCATTTCTTTGTGTAAATCCATCTTTTTCACTACTTGATGGCGTTGAAATACTGTCATTAAGTGTATCTTTTATGGAGATACAATCGGAATCCACTGAAGAATTCATTGTCTTTGATACTTGTTGGTCTTTTTCCCACATTTCTGCTATCGTTTTAGAAACTTGAATGCCTAATACTGTTTTGACAGGTCTTTTTAATTGGAAAGTACTCTTCTTATTTGGAGGTATAATTTCAGGTGGCTTAACTGCTGACACAGCTTCCAAATTATTGGATGCTAAATCATACTCCTTTGCATTTGTTAAATCTTGAAAATCTATCGTTTTGGATACTGAGGTACATGAAGTAAAACCATCACAGTCATTTATCAAGCGACTCTCGGACATGCACGAAATTGGTGTCTTAATTGATATTGACGATGCAGACCTAGGTGTTTCTGGAGATTCGAATACATTCCTTTCATCTTCCTTTTGCAACTTTGATAATTTGGTTTGCACTAAGCGTAATTTAGCTTTTATATGTCGATGCAAACCTTGCAACTTTTTGAAAGAGTCAGCATCGAATTTTGGAAATTGTTCTAATATTGGTAATGGAATTGACTCGAGCGCAACACAAAATTTATCAAGAACTTCAATTTGAAGTTCCTTTAAATCTTCACGTCTTTCGAGCAACTTGTCTTCTGTAATCTAAATATAATGTCCAAAGAAAGAGAAATAACAATTACCTTGAATTTAAACATTTTACATAAAATATCAATTCACAATATAAAACTTACAGGAACTGTAGACATTACTGATTTCTGTTGAACCAATTCAATCCATGAGCCTAATTGCTTATTTAAACCTAAATCTTTCAAATTCAATCTAATATCAGGACCAACCCAATTATTTCTCTGTAATCTCTCGCCATTATATTTAGAGCTAGGAGAGTTACAATTAGTACTGTCTGTATCAGAATCTGAAATTATAATATTTTTTCTTTCTTTAATGGATATTGTGTCACATTTTTTTGGAGTCCATAAATGCTTATCTTCTGTATTTTTAGGCATTTTTTTAAGTGGGCTTTTGCACGAGTCTGAACTATCTGAATTATCCTGCAGTTCAAAATATTGAAATCAAATTATTTTGTAATAAATCATTAATGTTTTGTAAATCATAATTTCATAAAATACATGCATAAATTGACATAATAATATTGTAGTTTTATTTAAATTCAATTAGAACTATAATCTTACAAGATTTATTATCGTGTCTATTGTTACCAAGTCCCCAGCTACTCTCCTTTGTTCATTAAAATACAAATCATTCGACCATTCATTATTTAAAACTTTCTTTTCTGCCACTGATTTTGATGTACTAAAAAATATTCAATTACTAATTTAAGTTTTTTTTTTTAAGTATTAAAAATACGAAACATATACTAATGAAAATTTAAATATATTGAGATGCGCACATATATTTTATTTAGGGCATTTTTACAAAATAAAATAAACTTTTGTCTACCTAGTCAGCATATTGTTTTCATTTGTATTTTTTGCCAAAAATCCTACTATCGTAGATTGGATATTCTTTTGACCAAACACCATCTTTTTTGACATTGTTAGCACAAATTTTAGACAATTACAAATGACTACTAGCAGTTTGCTTAAGTTTGTTTTACTCGAATACTTTGATATTGAAACAATTATTCTCGGAAGTCATGTAAACACTGGTACTACACGCTATGCTACTTTACGCGCTTAAATTAATTAAAAACCTGCGGTACATGATACTTGTTTCCTGCTGAATTGCTAGCTGGGTATCAATAGCTGCATTCAGCAATGCAAATCTGAGGCGTTGGAGTGTTCTTTTTCTACAATACACGTGACATATGCTATAATATAAGAGCACTCCGACGCCTCAGATCTACATTACCGACGCAGCTATCTATGAAACTTTTTTTCTAGGAAGAAAAGTGAAAAATGAAAAATTTCTTCATTAACTCCAATGGTTAAAATTTTCACTTTTCATCATCCTAGGGATAAAGTTTCATAATTGATACTCAGCTGGATTAGAATCTTGCCACCATATTGGCTATGATACTGGCACTGACAGCACCGCAGCCAATACGGTAGCAAGATTCTAATCCAGCTAGCGATCTAACAGCAAAAAACAAGCATGCTAGTGTGTCGCAGGCTTAACATTTCATTGATTATTATGGTATATCCATACTTTGCCCGGATCTACAATAGATTTTTAATCCTTATGTCTCCGACAAACCAGCGCGAAGTTCGTCGCGCGCGACACGCGATATCCAATGAGTGTACAGTTTTATCGATGTTTTCATTCTAAAGGTATACTCTCATTGGATATTGCGTGTCACGCGCGACGAATATCGCGCTGATGTGTCGAAGTTATTATGCTGCTTTTTTGTGCTGACGCTCGACGCTCATTTTCAGCGTAAAAACAAATCACGTGGTCAAAATTATTTTTTGGTATTCATCAATTTTGATCATGTGATCTGATTTAATGCTCGAATCGAGCGTCAAGTGTCAGCAAGAAAATGCAACTTTAAGTCATAAGGAATCGACGAATAACAATCAATTATTCTTCTCACATTCCACTGTAATTGGTCAATTTCTTATGGCTTAAGACTTAAAACATCTATTGTAGGTAGAACCGGACTTATGTCTTCTGCACATAGAACGTGGCAACGCTTGCCACGCAGCGGAAGTTATTGTATTAACCAATTATTCTATGTTTTTAATAGCTTCTGCACATTGGACGCAAAAACGCTTGTCGAGCTACAAAATGTGATGCGGTAGCCAATAAGCTTACAGCCCCTAGTATGTTCATTGGTTACCGTGCTCTCATTTTGCCGCGCTCTGTGTGCAGGAGCCATTATGCGACAACTCTTGCTACCGTAGCGGAAGTTGTTGCACTAGTCAATAATTCTACGACCCCTTTTATTGGGTCATCTAAAAAGTATCCGCGGTACTTTGTCACTAGATATATGACCATCAATACACATCTAGTGACAAAAAACCGCGGATACTTTTTAGATGACTCAATATATATCGATCATTTGATACACGTATTAATTAATTACCTTATCAAGTATCAAGTGTACAATGTAAACTAGGCATTTGTTCTTAAATCGGCTTAAAGCATAGTCTACAATGGCTCTGTTCTTTTTGGCTATAACTTTTGCATCAGTTCATCCTTTTTTTCTCTCTAGGAAGAAAAAAGAGGAACTAATAGTAAACCTAATTAGTTGCCAACACACTGTCGCAGACTGGCTTCACGGCAGCCAATTCACTAATTACACTAATCACTAATTACTATTGGTACTTCTGATTGGCTGTTACGAAACATTGCGACTGGCGACGAACACTGCTTTCACATGTAACATCACTTACGTCAACCAATCAAATCATATCAAATTGTATCAGCTACTACACATCAGTGATGCGTTGTCGTAGGAATTATTTCCACATGGAAATGTTCGAGCGCATGCGTAAGCTGCCGTTACAGTTTCGTATTGGCTACTTTTATATCGCATCGGCAATACGCATGTGCACAAACATTCCCGTGAATGAATAATTCCCATAACAAATTCGTTTCAGTGCAGTATCCAGTCATTTGGAAACGCTTCTCTAATACAGTATCCAGCAAAATGGTGGCTACTGAATACTGCACTGAAACGAAATGGGAACGCAGCCATAACGCATTATTCTAGTTGAGACGATTGGATTGGCTGACATAAGTTACACTCACGCAAGTTACGCTGTATGTGAAAGTAGCCTGAATGTTTGCAGTTTATTATAGACTATTCTTTACTCTGCAAAACTTCTAGAAATTATGTAAGGTGCGGTCCACTTGCTTCTCTTCTTTGGCGCTTTTAAATGCTTCCTTAATTCTTGATTGATCAATCGGAAAAAAGACTATTACTAATTAACCAATCAAAAAATGTTTTGAAGCATTTGTAGTGCACTGGCCTGCAGAAATGCTTTTATTCATTCAAGAGGGATGCGTTTCAGAACACAATCGAACTGTGTTCCGAAACGCATCCATCTTAAATGTGTAAAGGTACCTCTTTCTGTCGGCCAGTGTACATACGTACAAATATGTGCGAAGAGTGTTCTTTCTTCCTCCTCCTAAAACCAAAATCAACTTTTAATTAAATCTCGTTTTGCGTGCAAACTTCAAAACCTATATGGAACCGCGCTTCGCGTAGCAAGTTATAAACCCATGAGCGATTCCACACGAGTTTACTACTTTTTGTACATAATAGGAGCAGAGAAGGCATTTATTTTCAGTGAAAACGGGTCAAATTAAATGAGCCTAATTTCATTAAAATCGAAGGTGAGATAACGATTCTAAATAAATACTGATCAAAGTACGTATATACATAGCGCTGCGTTAAGTCGATGTGACAGATTTCCTAACCTCAATAGTCATCAACTTTAAGGGCTATGATTACCGTACACAAAATAACATAAAGTGCATACGCATAGCACAAGACTTCTAGACCAATGATCATCCGACAAAGAGATGCCATATTGATTTGCATAAGATGTTCATTGACCCAGTGGTCTTAGACGAGCAGCACAGACTTATATAACGCATAACACATAATGCATGAGAAAATGAACCAATTAAAGTCCTTTATTTCCTTTCTCTCCATAAAATAAAAGACTGATTAGTTTATTTTCTTATGCCTCATGTTTTATGCGTTACACAAGAGTCTGTGTTCCCCGCTTTAGGATATATTCACATAACTTGCAGTCGCATAATCGTACGCATAAAGAAAATTATCCAATTGCATTTCTCCTATAAGGACGCACGTAAAATGTGATTGGATAATTTTCTTTATGCATACGTTATGTGGCTATGCAAATTGTATAAATATAAGTAGGGAGCACAGACTCTTGCATAATGCATAACACATAATGCATAAGAAAAGCATATACCAATTCAAGTCCTCCGTTTCCTTTCTTTCCATGAAATAAAGAACTCGGATTGGTTCAATTTCTTATGCCTCATATGTTATATGACTATGCAGTTGTGGAATAGCCCTAACTTCGGATCTACTATTGATTTTTAAGCCTTAAGCCATGAGGAATGGACGAATCGCAATCAACTGTTCTCTTGGCATTCAATTATAGTTGATCAATTTTTTACGACTTAAAGCTTAAAACATTTATTGTAGATCCAGGCAAAATCATAAAACATTTTGGATTTTATTTATGTTTTATGTTTTTCATGCTAATTTCAATGAGTATGTAAAACTTACTTTCAAAACTCACTTGCTTGGTATAATTTGTTTTACTAACATTGCAAAATGAACATTTATAAAGATGTATTAAATAGTAATACATAATCCGTGAAATATTCGAAATTGAAGAAGAAATTCTTCCAGAAATGTTAGATAAATTATAAATTATAGAGAAACGCAAAAGTATTGCTGTGATTTACGTGGACATTTGATAGCGAGAAGTACAGTATATTACACAGAAGTACAGTAGTATTATTGTATAGATTGTGATATGTAATATTTTTGTTTATACACATTTTGATCAAAATAAATGAAATCTAATAATTGATTTACTACAAAAGTAATTTTATTGTATTTTTCTTGAAAAAAGAAACTGATATTTTTTACTCATAAGAATCATCATTCGATTTAGGTGTTTATATAATTCAACTTTTTCAAGCCAACATAATGTGTTTTATTATTTTTTTCAAAGTACTTTCAACTATAGCATAAAAAATTTTTTTCATTCATTCATATAAAAATTATAAATTTTTAACTGATATCGCACTTTTTCCAAATTCTCATTTATATTTAAATTTGTAAAGAATAAGTAAAATGTAATCCGACTTCTCTCTATTATGGTAAAAACTCGTTAAAGCTTTCACAAGTATACAAGAATTTTCACATATAATCTGGATTAATAAAAAAATTCATTGTAGTCTTTAAAGCCTCATTTTGTGGACCAAAATTAAAAATTTCACGTTGTCGATGAAGAGTTAAATTACATCATAATTGTCTTGAAAGCGACATAAACCAATGTGGAACATAGAAATTTCCATTATGGAGCAAAGGACCAAATATGTCATTATATTTCAAAGCAGCAATTTGACTTTTTTTTAGTCACACGAAATGTACAATAACTTTTGCTAAAATTAATAAGGAGATTTTTCATTAGGGAATTATCTAATATATAAATACACTAAAATATAAATACCGTTAAATAGCACTTACATATTCTTTTATATTAATACTTTATTATTAAAAAAATAGTTATTATTATACTACATATTTTTGTTATTTCCAAAATAAAGTATGTCAACTTTATACTTTTCTTACCAACAATTTTTTACTTTTCCATCAAATTTTTATGAATCAAGGCACATATATGGGATGAGAATTGGAATCAAATCTAGGACATAATGACTACACGTCGATTATTCTTATACCTGTTGTACCTGATTAATATTTTTTATAGACTTACTCAAGCTAAAGGAATATTAAGATGACTAGTAAATACCATCATAAACAACGTTTAACACCAAAACATCGAGATTCCCTACGTTTAATATTCTCAGTTTTTACTGCAAACGATGTAAGGAATTTGAGTGTAACGAAAATCATAACATCATTATCTTTTAACATTCTTGGACATCCATTAAAGGGTGGATTATACGATCCATCTTTAGGTAAAATATTTTAATTTGCTATGCATATACATATATTGATGGTGTGTGCGCGCGCGCGCGCGCGCGCGTGCAGGTATTTTTATTATTAATTAAAATGTGACAAAATAATTATTATTTTTTAAATATTTTATACAAGTTTTAATTTACTATATTCAATTTATTATAGGCACAACGAAAAACAGTTCGGAGCTATGCAGCACATGTGGACATAATAGTTCCAAGTGTCCAGGTCATTTTGGTCATATAGAATTACCAGTACCTGTCGTCAATCCATTATTCCACAAAGCATTGTCAATGTTGCTTAAATTGTCATGTTTAAGCTGCTTCACATTACAAATACCATCATATATCAAGTTATTGCTGTCCGCAAAATTAAAACTACTGTACCAAGGACAACTCAGCGATCTTGATGGTTTGGATCATGAAGTAACATCTATATTATCGAATATTGAACAAGAAGAAGAACAAACAGAGTATATTCGTAATGTAATTGACACTTATATGCAGAATTTCTTCAATAGAAATAGATACAACCAAATCATGCCTCAGAATCCTGAGAATCAAGCTAATATAAAGAGTGTCATTATGCAATGGCATGCATATATTGAAAATATACTTAAACAATATGTGAGAACCAATAAAGCTGGGATATGCATGAATTGTCACGATAGTCTTCCAAAAATGTCAACGTTGCAAAACAAGATAATGATAAGCAACAAGGAAATTGTGAAGAATTCTAAAGAAATGCTCTCGTGCGAAGTAGCGCACAAATTGGAAATGATTATGATTATGCCAGATCAATCCAAGGAATACCTACGACAACTATGGCATAACGAAAGAGATTTTCTCAAAATTATTGTACCTTGCTTAGAATTGGTAGATATCGAATATCCTACTGATATATTCTTTTTCGAGGTAATACCTGTATTACCACCAATCGTGCGACCAGTAAATTTTCTTAATGGTCAAATGATCGAACATCCTCAAACTCATATCTATAAGAGCATTATACAGGATTGTTTAGTCTTAAGAAATGTTATACAAACTATTCAAGATGGAGGTATTGATCACCTACCTCAGGAAGGTCGACTTGTCTTTGAACAAATAAAAGGAATTACAGCAGTTGAAAAGTTGCACAATGCTTGGCAAGCGTTACAAAGCAATGTGAATCACTTAATGGATCGCGATATGAACAAATCGTCTGAGTCCATCAATGGTCAAGGCTTGAAACAAATTCTTGAAAAAAAAGAAGGTATTATTAGAATGCATATGATGGGTAAAAGAGTGAATTTTGCCGCTCGTACAGTTATTACTCCAGATCCTAATTTAAATATCGATGAAATTGGCATTCCTGAGGCTTTTGCCCGCAAATTAACATATCCTACATCTGTAACACCATGGAATGTTATTGAATTGAGACGATTAGTCTTAAACGGTCCCGATGTTCATCCTGGCGCAGTTATGGTGGAAAATGAAGATGGATCGATACTAGCTATTAGTAGTAACGATTGTACGCAGAGGGAAGCTATCGCGAAACGTCTCTTAACAACGAGCGACAGGACCAACGAGTTTATTGGTGTGAAAATAGTACATCGACATCTTCAAAATGGCGATGTATTGCTAATAAATAGACAACCGACATTACATAAACCGAGTATAATGGCTCACAAAGCGCGTGTTCTCAAGGGAGAAAAAACTTTACATCTTCATTATGCGAATTGTAAGGCATACAACGCGGACTTCGATGGAGATGAGCTTAACGCTCATTTCCCACAAAATGAATTGGCTAGAAGTGAAAGTTATAACATAGCTAATGTATCCAACCAATACCTCGTGCCAAAAGATGGGACTCCATTGAGTGGCCTCATACAGGATTACATGGTGTCTGGAGTACGATTAACAACTAGAGGTAGATTTTTTTCAAAGGCACATTACACGCAATTAGTTTATACAGCATTGCCAGTGATGCAAAAGGACATAATTCTTTTATCGCCAACTATTATTAAACCGAAAATGTTGTGGTCGGGTAAACAAATACTTTCAACAGTCATCATTAATATTATTCCCTCGCATAAAACACGAATCAATTTGGTCTCTAACACGAAAATTCGTGCGAAAGAATGGCAAGCAGAGATACCACGACGTTGGAAATGTGGAACAGAATTTAAAAATTCGATGACCATGTCGGAAGCAGAAGTTATAATTCGACACGGAGAATTATTGTGTGGGGTACTTGATAAAATGCATTACGGTGCGACTCCTTATGGTCTTATTCATTGTATTTACGAATTATACGGGGCAATATGCGCGAATGAAATGTTAAGCGCATTTGGTAGACTATTCCAAATGTTTCTACAGTGCGATGGTTTTACTCTTGGTGTTGAGGACATTCTAATCACTCCTGAAATCAATGAAAAACGTAAAGAAATAATTTCCAATTGTAGAAAAATTGGGGAAACTGTACAAAAATCTGTAGTAAAAGCATCTAATGATACACCTATGAACGAAATTCTAACTAAAATGGAAGAATCTTACTGGAATAATACAAAATTTCGCGCGCAAGTTGATCACAAATATAAGAGCACTTTAGACGTTTATACCAATGACATTAACAATGTTTGTTTGCTGACGGGACTTTTCAAAAAGTTCCCAAATAATAATTTACAGCTCATGGTGCAATCTGGTGCAAAGGGATCTACGGTTAATACTATGCAAATATCATGTTTGCTCGGTCAAAGCGAATTGGAAGGTAAAAGGCCACCGTTGATGATCAGCGGAAAAAGTTTATCAAGTTTCCCAGCCTACGATCCAACACCTAGAGCAGGTGGTTTTATCGACGGCAGATTTATGACCGGCATCAAACCCCAAGAATGTTTTTTCCATTGCATGGCGGGACGCGAAGGTCTTATCGATACTGCCGTAAAAACTAGTAGGTCTGGTTATTTACAGAGATGTTTAGTTAAACATCTAGAAGGTTTGATTGTTAGTTACGATGCGACGGTTAGAGACTATGACGGTAGCTTAATTCAGTTTTATTATGGAGAGGACGGTCTCGATGTACCGGGTTCACGTTTTCTAACAAAGAATCAAATCGCATTTTTAGTTGATAATAAAGAGTCCATTATGGATGCAAAGTTATTAGAATGTCTGAAAAGAAATGACAAAGAGATTGCGAAGACGATAAAAAAGATCAAAAAATGGGAAAGCAAGAATGGTTCCTCGTTGCAAAAGAGGAGAATTAATGAGTTTAGTAAATTCTCTATGGAGATTTCCAATCAGAATGATGTGAAACAAAAAATCATTGATAGTCATAGTGGGAGGAGCAAAGCCGCATTATCGCTTATGAGAAAGTGGATAAGGGCAGAAAAGGAACTGAAAGAGTCATATCATGCACAATGTACTAGATGTCCCGATCCAATAATGTCAAAATACAGGCAAGATGTTGAATTTGGAGTATTATCTGAACGGATAGAAGGCTTAATGGACGAATACCTCTCTCGTCCGACAAAAATTAAAAAGTCTGTTTTAAGAGATTTATTGTCCATCAAAGTTATGAAAACAATTTGTCCGCCTGGTGAACCAGTTGGTTTATTAGCAGCACAATCTATAGGTGAACCATCTACTCAAATGACTTTGAATACCTTCCATTTTGCAGGACGTGGAGAGATGAACGTGACCTTAGGTATTCCAAGATTACGTGAAATCTTGATGATAGCGTCGAAAAACATAAAAACTCCAAGTATGGAAATACCACTCCAAGATAACTTGGAAAATCTTGAAAAACAAGCGAAGAAGCTGAGATTAAGATTAACAAAATGCGTTCTACGCGATGTATTAAAAGACATAATAATAAGCAGACGAATGGAAGGAAGCCCACACCGAAGATTGGTGCACACTTTAAGAATCAAATATCTTCCTCATAAATACTATAAAGAAGAGTTTACCGTTCATCCGCGGGATGTGATTAAATGCACCGAGGAACAATTTTTCAAGAATATATTCAAGGAAATTAAAAAATTTGCCACTATTTCTAAAGTTTTATTAAAGTTACATTTCGAAGGAGAAAAAAGACGAATAAACGACGAGGACGCAGTAATAGATGAAATTGATCCTGACGAAGTTGTACCGAAGAATCCTGGAAGCAGAACACGGATGGATTTAGGAGAGATGCATGAGTCATCCGATGAGGAGGAAGCCGCGGAAGACGCCGATGCTACAATGACTAAATCATTATTGCGTCATCGAGAGAATCAAGAATATGAAGATCCCGAAGAAGAAGAAGAAGAAATTGAAGATATTGTATTAAATGATAAGGAAGAAGAGCCAGACGATAATAATAATGCAAATAGAATTCTCGAGGATAAGGAGGATGATGATGATGACGATACTAATGAGAAATCGAATCATAGAAGGAAGAATAACAATAGCAAATCTACCAGCGGGAAGGATCGTGTCTTGGATATGTATGAAAATGCTATGGATTATGATTATGACGAGAATAAATTATCATGGTGCAAATTTACCTTTTGGGTAAGTGTTTAAGTTTAAAATTTCTAATTACAATTTTTCTATTATTTTATAAAGAAATATTATTTAGCTTAGCGTTCAAATGATTTTAGCCATCACTCACGATATTAAAATATATTGTTAAAAAATAATGTATATTTTATCGCGAAACAAAAGTGAGCGAGAAAAAGGCCCCCTCTGTCTTTTAGCATCCTTATTACAAAAACTTTTTATTTATTCTTTATCTACCTAATATAATTATAATTTCTTTTTATTTGCTTAATTCAATTACAATTTAAAGTTAGGAAACTTTGCCTGATATTACATATAATTTCCAGTTTTCTTCACATAATTTTTCGGAATTTCTATATAAATTTCTCAACTTTTCATTTCTGTATACACAACTTTTATAATTTTTTTTTATAAATTTCTTATTGTTAAATTTTTTAAATACAAATTGGAACACTTCAGAAAAGCTGAAAGCTATATTTTGGTTAGAATTCTAATATAAAATAACGGACATCTTGTTTAGAATTCTTCACGCAATATGTGAACTTTGAAATATTCAAAGATTTCTCATTCTATAATTTAAAAAAAAACTTAGAAAATCTAAGGCTGGTATTGATAGTCGATTCTTAGATTCTTACATTTAAAATCTACACAATTGCTCGATCTACAATTGCATAAACATAAACATAAGTGATTGTGAAATGTTGTAAAGCGCAATTTTATTCGATTGTAAAAAGCGTGTTGTAAACGATGATTTGTGCGCTGTTATGTGTTGTTAAATTTTAAACAGGCATATAATAATTTGTAAATTTGATTTCATAATATAATAGCAGTATATATAACAACGAAAATACTTTCTGTCTATCTATCATGATGAACAATCAGCACTGCTTATCGAAACTGCATGGAATCTAATTGGTTATCATAATCTTATAGTTATGACATCTTTACTCGATTGTAGATTAATATGTTGTACAACATTATACAATATTTATGCGCTTGGTCTACAATGGGCAGTAGTAATAGTGGACCAATCAGTCGAATGTGAGAATAATCGACTGTGAGTGACTGTGAGTGATCATTTTCTTACTCGTTACAGTTTACAGTCTCATCGTTTCCACTATTGTCATTGTAGACCACGCTTACTATGTAGTCTGTAATCTACGTAGCAATGGATTAAGGAGTAGAGATAGAAATCAACTGATCATAGTCGAATGTGAGAAGACTAATCAACTATGATTGATCGAGTTCTATGCCTACTCCTTAATCCATTAGTTACAGCTCAGTGTAGGTCACGCATAACTATTATTACTACTACTACTACTTTCATAAGCTTACGTCTACGTTTAAGCAATTGTAGACTGTTGTAGACCCCGGGTATCGGGCTTGACACATGTCTCACTGTCTCACTTTTTCAGTTACCGCTTAAAACAATCAGATTGGATTTGCCAACAATAATTAAGAATGCTGCGAATAAAACTGTCTTATGGGAAACAAAATGTATTAAGAAAGCTTTTACATTTCAAAACAGTAAAGGCGAAACGATTCTCAAAACAGATGGTTTAAATATAGTGGTAAATGTATATTATAAGCAATTTAAGTATAAATAAAATATATTTTTCTACTTTTTCTATTCTTTTCATTGCAGGAAATGTTTAAGTATGATAAAATACTTGATTTAAACAGATTATATTCTAACGACATTTATAATATTTCTCAAACATATGGAATTGAAGCCGCAAATCGAGTTATTGTAAGAGAAATTAAAGATGTCTTCAAGATGTATGGCATCACCGTTGACGTAAGACATCTGTCTTTAATCGCAGATTATATGACTTTCGATGGTACGTTCAAACCACTCAGTCGAAAAGGAATGGAAAATTCTGCTTCACCATTACAGCAAATAAGTTTCGAAAGTTCGCTAGGCTTTTTGAAAACGGCGACATTGCAAGGTGAGTTATATTTAGAAAAAATTATTACAGATTAAAATTATTGCTAAATTAGCAAAAAATTATTGCTAAATTTTAAAAATATGAAATATTCAAACATTGCATTCAATATATATATAAACTTGATACGTATGAGTTTGAAACGTATTTGTTTTCAATATAGAATAAAATTATTTAATATCATACCCTTCAAAAATGGCACAATTCATAAGATGTAACTTTCGAATTATTATGAATGAGTTAGGTAAAGATTACTCTCAATCGTCAAAAGTAAAATAAATTCAATTTAAGTTCATCTACTAAATAGTATACTTGTCCATAAGACTAAGTCCACAATCTTGCTTTAAGAGGTCGTAAGCCGTGTAAGTTGTAAGTGACGAGATATATTGGCCACAGAACTTATATTTATAAGCTGTAAGACTTGGGTTTTGCTCATAGATTATTCTATTATTACACGTCTAAGTGTTGTGTAAAATTTAAGTACAATTCTTTTATTGATTTAAAATTTTAATTTTTTTATCTGTCTTGATGCTTATGTTGCTTTAATATTAAAACATTTTAATATTTATTTACAATGAAGAAATAATGTTAAAAATTAAATCAAATTTTATACATATACTAATGTAAAGTAATAATAAATATTCGTGCAAAGCTTATTTGTTTTCACTTACATATTTAAAAGTTATTAATCTAAACTCTTGCTGTAATGGTCATTTTGCTATATAAAACCATTATAAGCTAAATTATAAGCTAAATTATTTGCTTTATAAATTATTTTTTTTAAACTCAGATATTTTACTTATTTTACATGTTTCATATTTTGTGTTAAAATGCATCAGAATTATATATAGGATATCTCTTAAACTATTAATATTTTGATTAATTTACTTTAATATTTTTATATGCTTATAACAATAATATATGATGAGAAAATGTTATTGGTTAAAGAAAAATTAGACGAAAAAAATTATTTTGATTAAAGATATAAATGACATTACTACTTTTCTCTTCCAATTATTAAATTGATTAAATTATATACATGCACACATATATATTTATTTGTGTGTACATTACTTATTTATTTTTTATCATTTATAGGAAAAAAGGATGATATATTATCACCTTCGAGTAGATTGATGTTAGGACAACCGTGCAAATCTGGAACTGGGGCATTTTCTATTTTACAATCATTGTACAACATGTAAAAATAATAAAATTCGATGTTCACACGTTGTGATTCATAATTATATCTTATATATTTGTAAGTTCATAATACATTTTAGCAACAAAATCCATAGAAATTTGTTCATTATTGAAAAATAATGCTGCTTCAATCTTTTTCAATTAAAATGCGTGTACAATACGTAAACAATGCAAATTATTTTTTCTATTTAAATAGCCATTCTATATTATTTATGTAAAATAGTAATTATAGCTAATCCAGTATATCATTTTTACAGTTTTTAAGAATACAATATATTTTAACATTCGTGACGATTTATTTATTTATTTGTGTTTTTGGATCGTATTTTTTAATTTATCGTAATTTGCACCGGAAAAAGTCTCCAACTGAAAGCATTAATAATTTTATTTGATTAGTTATGAAATATAAATAATTAAATTACTTCTTTATTTCTTCTTATAATATTAAAGCGAGAATTTTTAATATTTAGATAAATATTTTATTCGAATTTAATACATACCACTTTGCCTTCTTTTATAAAAACGAACGTAGGCATACTAGATATCTCATATTCAACAGCAATATCTTCACATTCGTCCACATCAACTTTAAGGAAAACAACATCCAGCATTTCCTATATAAACAAATCATTCATGTTTTAAATTTCAATAAATCCAACTGAAACTTGATTAAATAAAAAATTAATGTGATGCACATAAAACCTTTGACAATTCTTCAATCAATGGCCCAATCATCTTACATGGTCCACACCACACAGCAAAGAAATCAATAACTACCAAATTATTGCCTGCGTCTTTAAGTTTAATCTTCAAGTCATCCTATTAAAAAAAATCATATCAGTCCCTTTTTGAAATATATTTATTAATTGATGTGAATAGAAAGTACATAAATTGAGAGAAATGCATTGTTTAAAGTATCATATGACAGAGTTAAACGAGATGAAAAGACGCGAGAGAAAAAATATTATAACTAAAATTGCTATTCAATGATAACAATACACATATTTATTAAGTGAACGTAAATAGTCATACAAATAAAAATTGTAATACAAATGTTTATTCGTCTAATAGGAAGATACACAGATAGCTCTATACACACACACGCGCGCGCGCGAGCACAGGATGTTCGGAAATTCAACCGACACCCCTTTTGTGGACAGGTAGAGTGGACTAAACTGACTGAGTCGAAAAATCCTCTATCATTTTGCAATTTTCGCAATAGTTAACAAGATATTAATTATTAAAAATTGCCGAATATTGGTCTTGAATAAATTTTTTCTCAAATCAGTATCAATTTTACTAGTAGAGGATTTTCGGATCAGTTTAGCCCGTTCTACCTACGAGTGTTGTCAGTTGAATTTCCTAACACCCTGTATATCTACATATTAATGAACTTTCATTAGAGTAAATATCCATGGAAAAGAAGTCAGAAATATATCTTTTCAGAAATATTTCTTTTATCGTCGTAAAAAAGTGATAAATTTAACATTATATCCATGTTAAGCTTGCATTGACTTGGGCGATGGCAATTTGAAATGCAAACTTAGGTAAAATTGTTTTCTTTACAAATTTTATATTTTTGTTATAATTTTTTAATGAAGTATTTGAAGACTATGTACATTTATATGTATAACATTTTTTTCTTCTTTTAGCTCATAAACGTATTAATTTATAATATTTTGGCACATATCGACACGATTAAATATCTCGTAAACTACCCATTTTTTTTATAATCGTACCTTAATACTTTTATCTACAAACGTAGAGTACAATTAAAAATCTTTATTAAACATTGTCTTTCAACATTAATGACCTTATTATAAAAGTGTATTCTATTATAATATTTACTGCCAATATTGAAAATATATAATTCATATTACAGATTTTCAGTATTAGCAGCGAGTATTGAAATACAGCCTAAAATACACAAGACTAAAATACAAGACTATTTCTATTAATGTAAAATATTTCTAGCCAACTACGTATATATAAAAATAATGCTATTTATTGAATAATTATAAAGATAATAAGGAATTGAAGGTAACAACTGGTGAATTCATATTGTTATCATTACAGATAGAAAAAGTAACGACCCACACAGCACAGAAGATTGAAGCAATATTGTAGCTTGCAATGTAACATTGCAGAGATATTACAGAAATATAAATATAATTAACAATATGCCTGCAAAATGTCAGTAATATGCTTGTAATATTCCACAAACATTGCAAAACTGTAATTCTTCAATTGTTACAATAATAATAATATAAAAATATAAGTTTTTACAATATTTATGTAGTATAATCTTTTAATTTAACAGTCGTTTTTATGATATAATAATTAATATAATCTATTTTATATTTAAATAAAAAATTTATTGATCTGTCGGCTAATCTAATTTCATTAGCTAAGTTTTATATTTATTTTAAATATGAAATCAAAATTGTATAATATTGAGTTTGGATACAATCAATGCATCATTATCGGATAAGATGATAAGCAATTAAGCTGAAAACGATTTATCGAAATATTAATTATGTGATCGATAATGTATTTATGCCTGTGATGTGAACGCAAGAATAAACCAGCGCCTAAACTTTATTGATAAATTTCATACTGTCATTTTTTAATCGATTTCAATTGACTCGGAGTAGTTTCGAATTAAAAAGAATCACTGCGATTAACTTAATCCATGATCCGATTAACTTACCAAGCGACTGTATTATTATATTAATGTGGATAATATTTATAGTTTGTTCGGGACATACACATGCATGCTCTATCTTCACGAATAAATTTAAATCCTTCGGAATTAATACTATATTTATTGAAATATTTTATAGTTTTATCAGAAAAAATTGCTTTTGGAAAGCACATATCACTAGAAATGCGATTTGTAGAAAAATTAAAGTTAGTGAAATGTATGTATAGAGAAATAGTTTTCATTTTAGAGTCTTCGTAAAAAATTTATCCAAATACATTATATTGCAATGTTGCTGGAACATTTTATTGCAATACAACAAAAAACGGACATCTTAACATTGTTGGAATTTTGCAACAATGATTCAGCAACGTTTCGCAACTATCATGCAATATTGCAATGTTTCCGCAACATGTCTCTTTCTGTGCTGTATGGGGACCGAAAACAATAAGGTGCCTTTCATTTAACGACACAAGTCGACATAATCGTTTATTGTGTCTTTCTTTTCGTGAGTGATAAAGGCAGAACGATATTTGTGTCGACTTTATATCATTAGATGGAAAGCATTCACAGTAACGATAACAAAAAAAAAGAGGTAATATTTTACAAGTAATATTTTACTTTCCAACTTTGCTCATCGGTAAATGTGCTTAATTATTCAGGAAAAAGTAGATATGTGACGCAATCATATTACACACATACACACATGCACACATTATTTTACCTACTTCAATTCGATGATGATTCAAGTCTCTGCGATTAATGATGACGCAATTAAAATCGTTCACGATTGACGTAATATTGAACGAATCATCCATCTCCACTTACAAGCGTTAAACATTCACGCTTGTTAACGCTCGTATGTATCATTTCATCTTTGTTTAACATTTGATGATAACAAGAACGAAATTATATCCGCGAGCGTTGCAAATATAATTAAAAATGTGAAATACATTTTAATTAAAGTCGTTTCGCTTGAATTCGCGCTTTCGTATTATAGTTTTAATAAAAAAGAAAAAAAACCATCTCGCGTAATAACGCAATGCGGGATCGATTGTTTTCAAGGTCGAGAACTGAAACCGAAGTATAGATTTCGCGAACAAGTATAATACGACAAGTGTAATGTGTTTCATGAATATTTATATAGTATACCTGCAGTCTGCAAGTGCAGATTGTAATCATGTAGTTTTGACGAAATAATCTAATCTTTTTGCTTTGCGATAAGGAAACGATGTTACACGCATGTCGTTCCTTTTCCGTCGCTGTTCGATTTTTAATTATTAACTTAATTTATAAATCTGAATTTTGATTTATTTTAGAAATAAAAGTCGATGTAATCGTACAATATTACTTTGTCGGAGAATTGCAACATATAACGTAATTATTTCTTTAAATTATACTTTTTTGCTTTTCTCCCAGCTTCTGGCAACATTGCAATTATAGGACGGAACACGGAACGCCGCCGCAATCGTTTGCTATGCGCGCGCGCGCGCGTGGTGTGTGTATGTGTGTGGTGTGTGTGTGTGTGTGTGTGTGTGTGTGTGCGTGTGTGCGTGTGTGTCGAAGCGTACGCCAAGGTTATCTTATCTCACACATCTGTATAAGCCACATTGATTGAGGATATACATCCTATTCCTCACGGACACGGGTGATTAAATTCTTAATGTAGTAATATCAATATAATACTTACAGAATTCTGAATAAGAGTAACCTCTCCTTCGTGACCCATTATTGTTAAATTAAAGTTAATGGTGAATTTCCTTTTGAAAGAGCAAGAGCGTTACCGAACGTTACCAAGCGTTACTGGTTACCACTAACGATCATTAAGGAATAACGATTGCTGCTGAGCTGACGCTGACCATTGCTGACGTCTACGTTAAAGGTGCATTCTCATGTGGCCAGCGGCGAAGGAAAGCTGGGGCTGAGGCGTTTTACTCCACACTTCACTCCGTGACAGTTTAAGCAGCATTCAAATACTGTCCGTTGTTCTATAGTACGTAAGACTCTGCGCATAATAGAAAAAATAAGAAATTAGGAATAAAGAATAAACCATTTCAACCTCTCAGAAATCGTACATTCCGATGTATCCGATTTCTGATAGGTTAAAATCGGAATTTATTCTTTATTCGTTCTATTTTGCGCGCAGGGTTTAACGCATACTACAGTATTTCTCTAGCTTTTCGTATACGTTTCTTTTCAAGAAGAGAGGCATCTAATCTAAGATTCGTCTGTTGTAATAGGTCTTGTTCGACTTGATTATACTTTTTACACTCAGCATCTTCACTCTCTCTCTTTTCAGCGTCAAATATATATCATCTCATTTTAAGTGTAAAAAAAGTGTAAAAAAAGCAAGTCGAACAGACCAATTGTCTTAATGAGTTACAGAATAGGGGCACAGGGCTCCTGTTCTATTGAATTATAACAATTGTACAATTGGAAAAACATGCACTGCCGTGCTAATGCATTAGTTGAAAGAGTGTGGAAACGAGACGAGAAACATGGACGAGATAGCATGATGTACAATAATTTGATGGGTATACCTTTCTCTTTTCAACTATCTGCGCATGCGCATAACGTAACGTTACATTCATACTCAAAAGTTAAATTCATTTTCTTTTTTTTTTTTAGCCTTATATCTAGCTGACATTACTCTTATATCAATATATTACAATTATTATCTCCATCTGATGTATATCTAAGTAATTTATTTTATTCATACAACACTTTTGTTTTAAATCACTCACATATCTATTCCTACTTACCGGTACTTAAAAACTTAACTTTCGAACTTGACTATACGACAAAGAGAGGTATACTCGCAATTTGCTCTTTCGTCAAGGGAACTTGACAGAAATATAACAGTAAAGGGTAAAACAGCAGTTTTTTTAGAATATAATTCTCTGCTTTAAAAACATATTCTCTACTTCAAAAACATCAAAATTATATAAGGAAATAATTCGTGTTTTTAAAGTACAGATTTTGTAAAGCAGAGAACATGATTGTGAATTATGATATTAAAAATAATTACTCTTTTATATTAATTGAAATTTAGATCTAACATTTTTTTAAGTAGAGAATTTGTTTTTAATATACAGAGATAATATCCTAAAGAACCGCTATTTAACCCTTTACTGTTATTTTTCTGTTGTTTACTTCTTTTATACAATATATAGTCAGGTTCGGAATGCAAGTTTGCTCACCGAGCATCACCAGTGCGATTGGTTCTTATTCATCGATCGACAAGTAAGAACCAATCACTCGGTGAGTAGGCTGCATTTCGAAATCCATTTAAAAAAAGTGTTGCAATCTTTTAGGCGAAATCCATTTAAAAAAAAATGTTGCAACCTTTTAGGCCTTAACTATACATAACAGAGAACAACAGAAAAATAACAGTACAGGATTAAATAGCAATTCTTTAGAATATTGGGTCATCTAAAAAGTATCCGCGGTTTTTTGTTACTAGATGTGTGTTGATCATATATCTAGTGACAAAGTACCGCGGATACTTTTTAGATGACCCAATATTTTCTACTTTAAAAACAAATTCTCTATTTAAAAAATGTTAGATTTAAATTTCAATTCACATAAAAAGGTACTTGTTTTTAATATCAATTTAATTCAATCACTCGTTCACAATCATATTCTCTGCTTTACAAACACAAATTATTTCCTTATATAATTTTGACGTTATTAAAATAGAGACCTTTTATACCCTTTTCTATTATGTTTACAACAGTGGCGTAACAGAGAGTACAGTCACAGTGCATGCACATGTGATCAAAATGTACTGTCTTGTTAGTACGACAGATTTCCTAACCTAAATTGTCGTCGTTTTAACGCTTAATATCTCGATTCATGGAACCGTAGCTTTTTTTGCCAGATTCTTTCATTTCGAACAAAAACGCGTTGAATAAGCCTAATTTCATCAAAATTGGAGGTGCAGTCCGTATTCTAAATAGTTGTCATATTTATGTTTTTACAAATTATAAACCTAGATTAATTTCAAACATTATTTTAGACAGTTTAAATAAATAAACATTAAGCACTGCCTTTGCATGTTATTTATAGTTGTTAAGAACTACTGGCAGTTCTTCAGACGATAATTCCTCGCATCTATAATTTTGCATTGCCTGTACAGTTGCAGGTTTTTCAGAGGGATATATTCTATTAATTTCTGAAATCAGCTCTGATGTTGGTTTTAATATCGTATGATTAGCAAATGTGTCCTGTGGAAGCATTTGATTATCTAGTAGTTTATTTATGACTGTATCACTCGTATCAATAGAATGAGCTGGACCATAATCTGGCCTCTTTGGTTTTTCCTCTGTAATGCAAATATAATAATAAGAGAAAATTATTAAACTCTAAAAGAAATAAAAAAAAGTTTTATACATATATAATTATAAACTTTACGTTTTAATATATCACATGCCACATAATCAGCAGCTCTAAATAGCTCTGCTTTTACAAGAAGTTCTTGTAATAATTTTAATGTTGGTCTCTTTTTCTCCATAGTACTCCACTCATCCAAAAATATTTGAGCTGCGTTGCGTTTATCGCTATTTGCCATTTGTTCAATGATGCTAATCATGGAATGATTACAATGATATATTATAATGTAACAGTTAAAATAATTGTTATTTTTAATAATAATCTTAAGAAAAATATGCATTTAATTTCTAAAAATCTTTTCATAATACTAATAAAAAAGCACATTGAAATATCCTTCGATTTCGATGGGCTTTTAATATAGGTACCCAATTTACTACTGTACAGTAATAGACTGTACTGTACTGGATAGTTTGATAAAAAATTATCTAAACTTGGTATCTATTGAAATATCTTATAAGTTACCTGATATGATCACTACTAAATTTGGGAACATTTCCTTTTTTAGCCACAATAGACATTAATTTCTTCCACGAATCAGAAATGCTTAATATACTTGCTAAAGTATATAACTCAGCGGGCCTCAATTTTCGTATTTCCATATCCAAATGTGCTTTATAAGACATTTTCAGCGATAATATATAAACAATATTATAAAACAAATTTTCATCGAAATTATAGAGGTTATTTTCGGATATTTACTGCAAATGGTCGCGTTCAGTAGACGAATAGACTCAATCACATGCGACGCGACAAACCTCTTCTAGTGGCGTAAAAAATATTTTTTATATAACTACGCCCGTATCGCCCAGCTGATTGGTTGCTGCTTCCGTGAATTCCGTTCACTTCCGCTGCTTGATGCTTGACGTTTGCATGTGAATGGCACCTGCTTAAATGTGGTAGCTACTGGTCGCGCTAAACCGCCGACTGATGGCGTTGATCGCGATATCGTAAATCGTCCATCGTCCCCGATTGGCAATTTAGTATCCTTGGTTTCTACTTCTATGCTGTACATACATACTTTGTATAGTCGATGGTAGTTGTCAGTACCAGTATTGCACATCATTGTCTGACAAGTATTTCGTGTAAATTCACGAATTAATTCTCGGTGTTTAATTGAGTAATACTATAATCTATATCTTTTTTAATTAAGGGGATTGATATTAAAAATGGTAAGTATTTAATTAATTATCGATACATTGTGCTTCGATACTTGTATTTTAATCATCATTGTAAAGAAGTTATAGATCAAAAATTATTATTTTTATGGTTATGTACATTTGCACATAGTAATGTAGAAATACACAACTATTGATTAAAGACATAGAGAAAAAGTCTAGTAATCTAATCATACGAAAAATGTATGTAACGTTGTTCATTGTTTAGATTGAATAATATTTAATGATTAACATGCACACACAATTATTTGTGTTAATTGATTTTAAATATGTAAATGATTTCTATTAATTCGATTATTGAATATATTTCTTAGTTCCGCAATCAGTACGATAGTGATGTGACAGTATGGAGTCCACAAGGACGATTACATCAAGTGGAATATGCTATGGAAGCTGTAAAACTAGGATCAGCTACTGTAGGTCTTAAGAGTAAAACACACGCCGTTCTTATTGCATTGAAAAGAGCATCGTCGGAATTATCAGCTCATCAGAAAAAAATCATACCAATAGATAAACACATGGGAATTAGTATCTCAGGTTTAACTGCTGATGCAAGAATATTGAGGTGAACTTTGTGTTTGCTCATTTTCCTATTCCAGTCTCCATTTCTAGATTCTCCATTTAAAAAATACAATATCTTTGTATATTAAATATCCATTTTAATTATGTCTTAATCCTTTCTCTATAGTAAAGTTTGCCACCACTATGCTATATTGATTGTATTTTGCCATGAATAGTCTCTCTCTCTCTCTCTCTCTCTCTAACGTCTGTTATCTTATTACATTATGCAATTTATTGGTTTCTTCTATTTAAGTTATTTCAAATTATTAATGTTTTCGATAAAATGTTAATACTTTAAGCACAAGTATTTTTAATACATTTTAATATGTATATAAAAGTAATTATTTAATTTTATTTATATCTATCTTGGCTGTACCTTATAATATTTCTTGCTATGCTATGACAGTTTTAATGATGATCACTATAGCCTTCACACACAGATATAGGTTTATGCATGAGAGAGTAAAGAGTCCTCTACATAGAAGTCGTAGATTTCATGACCATCTATAACTTCTATGTATAGAACCCTTAAGAATACATGTTTTAATAGACATAATGATGGTTAAAAGCAAATTATTTTTCGCAGCCGTTATATGCGAACTGAATGCCTAAATTACAAGTATGCTCATGACCATGCGTTACCTGTAAGTCGTCTAATTACATCTCTGGGAAATAAAATGCAAACATGCACGCAAAGATATGATCGACGCCCATACGGCGTCGGTTTACTCGTAGCTGGATATGATGTGAGAATTTATTGAAAATAGTGTACAATTCAGTATATGCTAAACATGTTTCTCTAATAATAGTCGCTTCCTAGGACAAAGGACCGCATATATATCAGACATGTCCATCTGCAAATTACTTCGACTGTAAAGCGATGGCTATAGGCGCACGTTCCCAAAGTGCAAGGACATATTTAGAAAAGCACCTAAATGAATTCTTGTCGTGCGACCTTGACGAATTAGTCAAGCATGGCCTTAGAGCATTACGTGACACTTTACCTAACGAAGTTGATTTATCAGTGAAGGTAAGTATAGACTTGATCTAACTCATATCTTATTAAAATAAGTTTCCGAAGTATATCATTGTCATCTCATGCTCCTTCATATGATTAACGATCTTTAATTTTTCAATAAATTTATAAAATGAAGGCCTACATGGAATGAGGATTGAGATCAAACTCAGGAAAAAACTCGTAGATTGAGTCAATTGTTCTCACACGTCATATGCCATTCCATGATCTAACAGCTAACTGATTTATACAAGATGTCCAATTTAAGTCTATCATTTCTTTTATCTTTGCAGAACAAGATTGAATCAAAGATATGTTCAGATAAAAATTGTATGGCTTGACAGAGCACAAATAGTGTAAAATCAATTTTCGAAAAAAATCGATTTTCCATGGTTATATAAAAATCATGGTTATGGTCATACATTTTTTTAGTATGATTCCTCCAATTACTCTATAATTATCTAAAGATGCCTTAATTTTTGATCGAAAAATTAATAATTTATGAAATATCTATTTTGGCACATTTTGACATGAAGTATTTTATAAAGTATTTAGTTCTCGATAATTCTACGCGTTAATACTTTTGTGCACAGAATAATGAGATGAATCAATTTGAAGAAAAAGATACATATACAGGGTATTCCGAAATTCGAGGATAATATTATTACAGCGTGAAACTGAAAAATTAAGTAATAAAAGTGTAAGCTACTTGTTTTCCATAAAGTAATTTTTTAGGTACAAACGTTTAAAATTTAAAATTTTATTAAACCTTAGTTAAAAAGTCTGTCTGTGTGACAGTGTGCATTTAACGGCAATGATTATGTTTACATCGACACTCTTAATCGGATTTAATGACATCCATAGTTATGAAACTGTCCAGTCATAGCTATTTCTCTGAAGAATGGGATGGCTGATTAGCCAGTTTCCAACTATGGATGTTATTAAACCCGATTAACATGGACAAAGACACAACTTTTCATAGTTTATAATTCAAAAATTATTTGATCTCTCGACATTTCCACATTAGAATGTTTTACTCCAGAGTACGCTAGTAATACATGATATGGTTTGTGAAAATACATACTGCATATTGTTAGATGCGGTATGTGCAGTAAATTGTAAAATATCTGCTATAAGAATCTTATTAGGTGTTGGAATTAATTCGTAGCGTTTTACAAGTGATGGGAAGTACTTTCATTAATGTATTTTTTAATGCTCATGTGAAATAAATAACATTCTTTCATTAAAAAACGCTACGAATTAATTCCAACACCTAATAATATTTAATTTTAAGAATCAATTTTGATTTGAAAAGGAGACATCAAATCTTGCTTATGTTTCAGAATGTATCAATTGGGATAGTAGGAAAGGATTATGATTTCGCTATTCTCAACGAAACCACGACAGCTAGTTTCTTGTCCCAGATTGAAGGAGATGATAAACGTGGAAGACCTACTGAACCAGCTGTACAAGATGACAAACCTCCGCAAGATCCGCCAGCCGACGAAGGTCCTCAGGATCCTCAAGTCGCCATCGCCATGGACACAGATTAAATTAGTATATATGAACTTTAAACTTTATATGCATTCAATTTATATAAATCTGCATTTTCTGATTAAATATCTCAATTTTTTCATAAATCTACACGCTACAGAACATTTATTATCAGTTTGTTAACAGTAATATATATTGTTATTCGAATCATTTTATCATTAGATTGTAATGATTTCTTTTCATGGTGTTTTCGAATTCATTATTTATATTGATTTCCTATCTTGTGTCTCGATTAAACATTTATCTACACTTCCGTATTTTTCATTCACGATGTAACATGATCATCAATCTGCTGGTTCTTCCGTTGTTTTAATATATTTGTTAAAAAATATTCTCCGGCCTTATAAGATGACCGAACTAATGGTCCACTGGCAGTATACAAGAAGCCTAGTTGATTCCCCATATTTTCCCACGCTTTAAATTTCTCAGGTGTTATATACTCAATGACTCTTAAGTGTCTTTTGGTAGGTTGCATGTACTGTCCCAATGTTATAGCATCCACATTAGCGTCCTTTAGATCTTGCATAGTTTGTTCGACTTCCTGGTCAGTTTCACCTAGCCCCAGCATTATCGATGATTTCGTAATCAAATCGGGATTTAACTTTTTAGCTGCTTTTAATACAGCCAATGACTGTCTGTATGTAGCAAACAACAAATTAATTCAAATTAATAAACGTATTATTAATAGATATCTATCTATATATTATATATGAATATATATATATATATATATATATATATATATATATATATATATATATATATATATAGGATGTTTTTTAAAGTCTGCCCACGAATCATATAGCGTTATTTCTGATGAAAACTGAGTCGAAAAGTCCTTAACAATTTTGTAATTTTCGCAATAGTTGACGGAATATTAATTTCTAAAGATTGCCGATCTGAATTGAAAATGAACCGATCTTTCGCAGCTTATTAAAAGTCAACGTTTCGTCGACAATGACTCGCTGATTCAGCACTTTTATGTTTGGGAATCGCATACTCTCGCATCACCGCCTCTCTAGCATTACCGTCGCAGAAACCATACACGAAAATCACGTCAGCGTTAGAATATTATGTACGCCCACGTATTATGACAGGAGTAATTTACTCGATGGTTTATGATGAATAACTGACGAATTTATAGGAGAACGGTAGATATGTAAACAAACAAAACGTTTTCTTCAAAAAACGAAATATTATCGTTTTGATGTACTTCGATAATATTAAGTATAGTAAAAAGAAATCCATTATTTTTCCAATAGATGGTTTTAGTAATCTGTATTTCGTCTACGCGTGAAAGCCACCTATTGGAAAAATAATGGATTTCTTTTTACTACACCTAATACTTTAGAGGCAGAGTGCGCGCCGATTTCCAAACAGAAGAGAGTGTCGGATCGACGAGTCATTACGTTGACCAGATCAGTGTTTGGCTGCTATATACGAGCTGTTCATACAAGATGCAATGCATGCATTGCTGCAAGAGGTCAACATTTTGAATAATGTTTGCATTAAACAAGTGAATAAATAAGTGTGAATGAACAAGTAATAAATAAGTACAAAACTCAAAACGTTTTGTCTCTTTCTGTAATTTTCTCTAAAATGATTTCTAAAGGACTTTTTTTTTAATTTATCGATTTTCTATACGCTTCTGAGATTTGGCCATTTAAATTCACGAAACAATAATTATACATATAATTATTATAATGGTACATTATAATAATATACATACCTATATCGAGCGCGCATATCACGAACAAAGGGAGTTAAACGCTCTACTGTTTCGATATTATGTGCAAATACATCTAAATTAGAATTTACAATTGTAGCGATACAATTTTCATCACCTCTGAAGTCTGGTACCAAGCATTCCACTAATATATTGCTCCTATGAAACATAAAGTATTTCAATGCTATATGATTTGAACACTAACTATTGCTTGATTCGTTTTATTAAATAAAAAAAAAACTAACTGTAGATAAAATACCTCTTTTTTATTTCCTTAACAGTAGATGCAATATGGTTAGCTCCACCATCCTTTAAATCTGAAATAATAAATGTCGCGTTAATAATAAATTCTGAACCTATGGGCGGTATTCATAGTCCATTCTTATTTTAAGACTTTCTGTTTGGTTTATGACATCTTAATGACCGGCATAGATTTTTGCATAATGCATAGTGCATAAAAGAATCAACCAATTAAAGTTCTTCTTTTCCATGAAGTGAATACCGGCCTATAATAGTACAATTTAATTTTATAGTTTATGACTAGTCACATTTAGCAGAATATTTTGCAACTTTGGAGATTTTCTTCGTGTTGATTGGAGATTATACTTTTAGATTATACTTTTCTGAAGATATAACCCAATCCAGGGTGAAGAAAACTTCCAATGTTGCAAAATAAATATTCAGCCGAACACATCCATTAATCTGTAACTAACCATCACGATCTACAGATGTTAAAACAATATAATCCAAATTCCAAGCAGCTACTGCGCTAGCAGTATTGATGGGCTCCTCTACATCCAACGGCGGTGGTTTACGTGCAGTTTTGACAGAGCAGAAACGACAGCCACGAGTGCACGTGTCTCCCATTAACTAAGAGAATAAAGGATGTATATCAATTGGACACGAGCCAATAACGCACAAACTAATCAGCGTTAGAAAAAAAAATAAGGAAAACTTATGCAGAAGTCGCTATTGACTATGTTTACACGGTATCCTTAATTGGGTTTAATGACATCCGTAGTTATGAAATTGAAATCAATCATAGCTGTTCCTTCGAAGAATGGAACGACTGTAATTGATCAGTTTCATAACTACGGATGTTATTAAACTTGATTAAGAGTGCTGTGTAAATGTAGTCATTATTGACTGACAGCAGGCAATTGCTACAGTGTGCAAGTAAACCATTCGCGATAATCAATCTATTGTTATCTTGGCACAGGAACCCGGACCGAAATGAAATTTGATCAATTTTTGATCAATTTCTTAAGGTTGAGGCTACTACAGCTATTGTGTTTGCGTGATTAAGGCTTAATCCTACATTGCGTTTGCGAAATAAAGACGTGATCAGACTATGCATTGAAGATTGAGATTGAGAATCTCTTTCATCACTCACAGTTATGCTAACCGACTTACATGAGTCCACTGAACAAGCCTCATGTAACGTCAGTTAACTTAACTGAGGTTAGTGAAAGAAACTTTGAGATTGTTCAATCACACTGTAAATTCTAATCAACAGCAGTTAAGATTGAGATTAGTAAGAGTGTGGAACAGAGAGGTTCTCGGATCTCTCTGTTTTGCAACCAATTAACAGGCTTAAAAAGCCTTGTCGATCGCCACATAAAATATTAGGCTCACACTGTAAACACAGTAAGTGTAATAAACCTTAAGAAATTGATCGCTCATAGTCGAATGTGAGAAGAATAATTGGCTATGATTCCCATCAATCTCCTGAGGCTGGAATCAGACTAGGCATGGAAGATTAATAGCAGGTTTGTACCAATCTGAATTGGATTATTAATGACATTGTTTTCCTATTGGTAGAACACATGTAACATCAACCAATAACAGTTTAGTAATAAATAGAACAATATCCAATCTAAATCAGTGTAAACCCCTCTGGTAAAAAAAATGCTACAAGATTGAAATTTGACCAATTGAATAATATATGTATAGGAGCTAAAACTTCTTTGTCCTCATTGATCGAATCTCAATTTTTCATATAATTCATTTAATCAGAGCGAGAAGCATTGGTATGTCCTTTATTTATTATACAAACCATAATAGTGGCTGTTGCTGTACCGTGAGTGCTTCCACCCCAGCATTCTCCGATGTTAGGACACCTGGCTTCTTCGCAAACCGTACTTAGTCGTAATTGCCTCAGTTGCGCTTTTATCCTACTGTAACTCTTTCCCACAGGTATCTCTGTTTTTAGCCATGGCGGCAGTTTCAGCCGCCCCGACTCACCTATCTCTAATTTTAACTTGCCATTATAGTTTTGAACATTGTTTTTGAGAAAGTCGTCAAATTGTGGACCTTCCGCTAGTTTCTCGGAGAATTTACCTTTGTTACTCTCTGTTGAAGCTTGCGCACACTGAAATATTAAATTTTCGTTAGAACCATTTCAGATACGAATATTTACATAATTCAATATTGCGATGACTAGGGTTTAAGACTAGCTAGAAATGTTTAAACACATTCCGGAAATGAAACAAATTGTTGAAATTTACCGCCAGGTAAAAGTGGCAACTGAGGATGCATTTGGAATTTCTGGTCTTGATTGTTCGTAACATGTTTTTAGAGTGTATAAACGGTCTTCCTATTCGACAATGATTCTCGCCCCGTCAGAACTTTTTTTGACCAGTATATTTACGTCTTTACGATGAAAAATCATATATCAGCTATAAAAAAAGAGATGATTAGGAACGATTCATGTAATGTTTTTCAATAATTTTACCAAGAATGGGTTTTTACTCAAAGATTCTTTCTCACTGATTTCGAATGAAATTAGACTCACGATGCGTTTTTACACAAAATGAATGACTCTAACAGAAAAAAGTATTGCTCTGCCCTATTGCTATGAACCGAGATAATAAGCATCAAAATAAAGTTGACGAGACTATTCAGGTTAGGAAATCTGTCACAGCCATGCAACGATTCGTTCGCGTTGCTTGTTCTTTTGATTTGCACTCGACATCTTCACTTTCTCTCTTCTCAAGGTGAAATATCTCATTCATCTATCTCATTTTAAGTGCAGAAATATATGGGGATTTCATGCAACACGAATAGATTTATTGGGCGCATTCAGAACAGCAGACAACCACTCATTGAACGTTCAGTTAACATGTTAACAGTTTTTATTTGTCGAATACGACAGGCCCATGGCCTATGATACGACAATAATCTGAAAAAGTTCGCACCCAGTATGCACTAGCATGCACTCAGTGCAGTCTTCATCTGCCCCGAATTTAATCGGAGTATTAATCGGAGTTGATAATAGTGAGGTTGCGTTAATCTTGATGATGCACGTATTAACTAGTAACTTTTTATTAAATTGTCTTAATTTCAAGTACATCATTCTTTAAATACAATATTTAAAGAATGATGTACTAAACCGAAAATATGCACTAAAATGATTAATTAAATACTCATATTACGTATATGTTTATACGTATTGCTGAAATTGAGATAATTCAATAGAAAATTATAATACCCGTATAGTATTCCGTATTAAGTGTACATTGTAAACTAGGCCATATATACATATGTACTACATACATACATACACACACACGTATATATACTATATATATATATATATATATATGTACATATGAGCATGCGCCGCACCCCCAATCATGACATGACAGTCATATGATTTTAGAAGAGGACGTGCATCGATATCTAACTTGATATAGGATTTTTACGTCAATATCTTTGAGGAAATTTGTATTTCGAAATGAAGGGGTGCTTATTCAACATCGACGGCGGTTACCTGGAGGGTTTGTGTCGTGGTTTCAAATGTGGCATACTTCAACAGAGCGATTATTTGAATCTAGTCCAATGCGAAACACTTGAAGGTACTTATTCGATTCACTTGATCGGTCGACAAATATAATCTTTCCAGAACGTTTTAAACGTATATTTAATTAAAAAAGATATTTAATATTTTTACAAGGTGTAATTTTTTACTTTGTAAAAAATATAGTTTTAAGAACATTAAAAAAGAAAAACTAAAATCTTTATTAAACGCACGAAAAATCAATTTTCATTCGATTTGTTCCTCTTTAATAAATTTATTCTTTCTTCTCGCTTAAACTAATCGATTGTCTATTTAGATTTGAAGTTACACTTGGCTGGTACAGATTATGGCAGCTTTTTAGCCAATGAGCCATCTCCGCTTTCTGTTAGCGTGATTGATGACAAATTGAGGGAGAAACTGGTTGTGGAATTTCAGCATATGCGCAATCATTCCGTCGAGCCTCTGTCTCAATTTTTGGATTTTATCACTTATAGTTACATGATCGACAATATCATTTTGTTAATTACTGGTACTTTGCATCAACGGCCTATTTCAGAATTGATTCCAAAATGTCATCCACTTGGCAGTTTTGAGCAAATGGAAGCGATTCATGTTGCTGCCACACCTGCCGAATTGTATAATGCAGTACTGGTAGATACACCTTTAGGTATTGGAATTATATTTCTTACTTGTTTATAATATTGTTCCGTATCCTATCATATTGTATACGTATACTATACTATAGGTATATGAGCATTACACGATATAAGTTACCTTTCTGAACTATAAGTAACAATTATATCTTGTTGTAGCACCTTTTTTTGTGGATTGCATTTCTGAACAAGATTTAGATGAGATGAATATCGAAATAATACGAAACACGCTCTATAAGGCATATCTGGAAGCGTTTTATAAATTTTGTAAAGAACTTGGTGGTACAACTGCAGATACTATGTGTGAAATACTTGCCGTAAGATATTGTTCGAATAAAATCATGAGACTATTACTTTGTAAAATTATACTCGATTTTCATCTTTATATTACAGTTTGAAGCAGATAGAAGAGCGATCATTATAACCATCAATTCATTTGGCACTGAATTAGGTAAAGATGACCGTGCAAAATTATATCCACGCTGTGGACGTTTGAATCCAGATGGACTGGCAGCCTTAGCGAGAGCTGATGATTACGAACAAGTGAAAGCTGTAGCAGAATATTATGCCGTGAGTAAAAGTTTAAATACATAGTTCAATTAGCTATTTAGGTACCTTTACATACAAGTATCAAACGTTAGAGAGTGCGCGGTGATTTATTCAATAATTTTACTGAACTATGACTCATTTAATAATTAAATTCAATATGTCAACACTCCTACTAGTGGAATCATGTAGTATACATATAATGTAAATAGCTATAAATTTTCAGTGTTATATGTGATGACAGTAGTATATATCAAAATCAGGGCTGTATTTAAAATATTTTTATTTGGAAAACGGTACTTGTAAGACAATTGTATTTTGTATTTTAGGAAAGCGTATAAAAATCTTATTAGAATCTTATTATTTGAATTACAAAGTAGAAAAAACTTTCAATCCTTTGATTTTAAATACAAAATACGTAATACTTGCATGTGACTCGCTGAAATACAAAATACAATACAATAGTATTGCAAATGTGTTTTAGATAAAAAAAAGTATCTATTTCCAATACAGCCTGATCAGAACCTGTCGCAATTCATGTTACATGTCGTTATCATTTTACATTAAAAAGCTGGAGATTTACAATCAGGAGATTTACAATCGCGCATAATAAATTTCTGCAGATGCTCGGCACTTGATGCTGTCATCAATGGCACATCAAAATAAATTTTTATTTCTACAATAGTATTAGCATTTTATTTTCTTTTCTATTTTACTTTCTATATATCGCATGTATGTGTATGGAAGACGCAAGCCTTTTAAAGTTAAGGGTTCACTTAAAAGTGGAATATATTATATCCAAGTGTTTCAGACTATCCTATTTAAAAACGAGAGAAATGGTTATTTTGAAAAATATTTCAGGCAAAAGTTGTTAGGAATCAAGTAATGCATTCCCATTTAAAAAATTTAAATCGACCTCGATACGATTCGATCTTCACGACGCCACTAAAGGTCAATCGCATATGCCATATAATGCATTATTTGAACTCTAACAACTTTTGTTTTAAATTTGAATATTTTGAGATATTCTACTGAATGGATAAAAATGGATTAATATACTGTATACTTATATGTAATTACAATTACAATATTTAAACAGGAATACAGCGCCTTATTTGAAGGCGCGGGTAATAATCCTGGTGATAAGACCTTGGAAGATAAATTCTTCGAACATGAGGCAAGTGCATTTATTGTAATATAAAAAATATTCATAATATGCAAATTAATAATTTAATATAAATTTACACACGCACACGCATGCACGCACGCGCGCGCGTGCGCGCGCGCACACACACACACACATTTTATTTACATATATATATGAATATATGTATATATAATTCGATTTTAATTTTTTATATGTATAGGTTCGTTTAAACGTCCATGCATTCCTTCAACAATTTCATTTTGGAGTGTTCTATAGCTACTTGAAATTGAAGGAGCAAGAGTGTCGTAATATTGTATGGATCGCGGAATGTGTTGCTCAAAAACATCGGGCTAAAATAGATAATTACATCCCTATCTTTTAAATATGCATAAACCGATAATATCGATTATTTACGTCTCAATGTAATCTAATTTTCTTTTGCATAATATAAAATTATGCGGTAATAATCTAACTATTATTAGAAAAGCTTTTAAAAGTTATTTGTGTAATAATATTATCACACAAAAATTTATTTTAGAAAATCGAATAGACACGTACAAGTATAAAGGAATATCTCATTTTAATCGATCAACTCCTACAATATTCTTCATTTTTAATTTTACAGAAAAAAATGTTGAGATAAAAGGTATAATTTGAAAGGACGTAAATAATGATAAAATCAGTTAAAAGATCAATATTTTATCGTCATTTTTTAATGGAATTGTATATTTTTTTCACATAAATGATTTTTCTTTAGTTATTCTATATATAAATGTATTAGGTAAAGCTATCAAAAAATCAAATAGTTACGAGAAATACTTTACAAAAATACTTTATTTAACAACTTTACGAGAGATATTTTATGCTTTATTTAGCACATTTGGACATAAAACATAAAATATCTTTTAAATTAATATTTTCTTATAATAGTGTTAATATTTTTATGCAGAATGTAATGAAATGAATCAATTGGTGTAAAGGAAATGTATATTTGCTTTAAAAAAACATTTAGTTGCATATTGTAAAACGCATACATTTTTAAATAAGCAACCATATTTTTTTTTACACCAATTGATTCATGTCATTATTATGCGTATAAACAATATTAAGGTATGATTATCAATAAATTAATAGTTTACGAGATATTTTATATTCCATGTCAATATGTACCGGATTGAAAGTATAAAATAATTTTAAAAGTATAATTTTTTTCGATATCTCGATGTTAATTCTTTTATATTAGTAGTATTATTAGAGGAATCATATTACGTAAAAACAAATATCATATAATTCCATTAAAAAATGGCGATAATCTTCAAAAAATTGATTTATTTCAAAAATTAATTTTATTATTATTTACTCCTTTAAACCATACAATTCTCGCCTAAATCTTTTTCTGTAAAAAACTAAAAACAAACAAAATTTTGGGGTCGATTAAAATGGGACCTGTATATAATTATTGAACTTTGATAAGCCACTTGCACATATTAAAAATTATGATTTAGCATTGTTATTATAAGACAAAATAGCAAAATCTATATGTACATAATATATAATTTTGATCTTCAATATAAATCATTACCACGTATTATTGTAATGATTAATATAATATATAAAATAAATGAAAATATAAATGTATTCCATATAATTAATAACACAATCACTAATTCCATAATTTCTATACGTACAATGTGTATCATAATTTCCCACTTTTTTTATATATAAAATCAGTGCGGCAGTGATAATACGTAAGGAAAATTCCATAAACAAAACGAATGACGAGGGCAATTGGGAATTGGCGCTGTAATAATTTTGCTGTAAAGAAGCTTTATCTTAATAACGAAAAAAAAAATCGTACATACTAATCTTTTAGCCTTTTTCAACGAAACAATATAAAAAATTATTACAGTTAATTGAGATGCATTCGTTCATAATCATTGTGTGACAGTAACCATTCCTCCATTATAGAACAAACTCACCAGTTGAAAGAAAGACTGAGTGGTAGCGAATGACTAAGAATCTTTAACTTGTAAACGTCTTAATTAAGGAAAAATTTAATATTGATCATTATAAATTTACCCTATAATAACGTGACCAATGACCAAAATCGTCGTGCAATTATTTTGATCTCAATTTGATACAATAATATCAATATAATTAAAAACGTAGTCAATGAATAAAACCATATTGAAATTAAAAAAGTGTCCACACCACTATCAAAAATGTAAATAATTTAACAGGATAATAAAGACAGTTTTTATGCAACCTATGGCTATATTAAAGATGTACTGACGAATGTACCCAAAATTCTCCACTGAAGTAAATGAAATGTCGCAAAATATTATAAATATATAATATATAGTATATTTTAAGTTATTTAAAAAGGAGGGTTTATGTTTTGTCTAGAACTTTGACGTTCGTTTGTCGATTGATACAATTCTTCTGTCTCTTGATATGTATTATCTTAGACATAATCTTATTATAATCATGTTCACAGTCTAAAATGTCAACCCAGTCTAAATCATGACTACGCTGCAATCTATGGTCAGTTATTAATGAAAGAGTATAAGACGGATATGTTGTATTCCGAGATTCTGGTTTTTAATTGCCCGCACGTCTATTTAACAGGTTACATTATTACAAGATATTCTTAAACAATATTTTTAGATAACGGCGGAAGAGGTTCTTTGTGAACTCTAATAACACCATGAAGCTTGTTAATGTTTAAAAAAAAAATCTAGAGTCTAATTCCCAATTGCTTTCGTCATTCGTTTTGTTTATAGAATTTGTTATCTTGGGAATTTCGTCAAAATAATGATTGATTAACAGCAGCTTTTTTTATTCTAATAATAGGATTGTTAATTATTTATATAAAGACGGACTTTTAAAGACGGATATTCTACAAGTATGAAGGATCATTTTCATTCTGTTTGAATTTATCATTGAATTTATTAACAAATTCATTTATCAATCTTTATACTCGTTTCTCGTATCTTATTTCTTAAACACATTTCTTATTGTTATGCTACATATCTTGAAACGTAACAATTGATCCTTTCAAAGACTAAAGAAGTGTTTATTTTTTATGGTGTTCTTCTATTTGGTTCTCAGGATTTTTCCTCTTGCAATAGACAATCTGTTACTATCACGTATAGATATAGTTCCAATTCAACTTTATTATATACAAAAAAACAAAGTACAAACTTATTTCCTACAAATACGTTCACTCTCACACTGCATTTGATTTCCATTTGTTTCTCTGCTTTTATTAGAATGCGTTTCTTCATTGACTGAATTTATCACTTGTGAAGAGGAGGGTACGTTGTTCTCAAGTTTTACTATAGTAGATGAAGAAGGAGTAGACACGGACATTGTACTTTTAAAGCTATTCGTTAAGCTTGGTGGTTGATAAGTTACTAAACTTTTCAAACCAATAACTTCAGGATTCTCTTTCCAAAAACGGTCACCGATAATATCATCTATTAAAGGAACTATAGTAGGTTTCAATCTTCCTGTACTGTCAGGTACCAATTTCCGAATAAGTGTTGTACCCTTTCGAAACAATGGCGGTTCATTATTATAGTTTATACTAAATTCTTGAAAAAGCAACTCGTTCTTATGCGATGCCAGTGTGCCCCTCAGTTTTTCCTCAGCCTGTAACATTCATAAATTATACAGATCTTTGTCTTATCACAAATATTCTATTGTATTTTATAAGAGCAAATTTAAAACTTAATATATTTTTTAGACTGGCAATTAAATTCCAAACATAATTTATATTAAAATTGTTTTCAGAAGAAAAAATTTGTTTTCTATTTACAAATTTAAAAGTAATCTGAATTCATTGAAAAGTAACATGATTGTTTTAAAATATACATTAATGATAAATATATAAATAATTATTAGGCTATAATCAATATATTAATAATTCTGTATGTGATCTACATGTAACGTACATTTTTTACCTATTTTTTATCTACTTTTCTATAAAGTCATCATTTCTTTTTTTTACTTGTCATACACAGCAACTTTTTCATACCTTTCTTCCATAAGAATCCGTCGCCTAGATTCTATTCTACCACTTCTTAAAATAAAGAAAAACAACGGATTGTCAGGAATTATGCTTAACTCAAAAAATTCAACAATATAAACTTTTCAAATACCTTCCATATAATCCAAGCTTTGATGAGGGAAATCCCAGAAGTGTTTATCGAGTTTTTCGATGTTTATTTTTTTTTAATGATTCTTGAAGGCAAAAAAATATACGTGGAGCGGCGTTTATCAACTTGCGACTTTATTTTTGAGTTATAAATTTTTGAAAAATTGAACTATCATTCTAGCGAATCGGATTCGCATTCGAGGTTCAGCAACTTTTCTCTTTCTTTAAAATATATGTTCTGTTGTGTTTATTAATTCTTTCAAACAATTAGAATATTAATATCATAATATTCTCTACAAAAGCAATATTAAACCGTTTCTAAATGGTTGAAAGATATAGTTTCGCAAACAAAAACTATTAACGGCACGTTTCGAAATAACGGAACCTCTATTTATTGTAAAAAAAAAGTTTTCTAAACGTTTCCTTCATAAACTTTCCTTGATAAACTTTCCTTGAAGAACAAGCGTGATTTGAATTTCTCGGATTTTAAAAAATTTATAATTCGAAGACGAAACCGCATGTTAATAAATGCTGCGACATGTGTTATGTTTTTTGGCCTCAAGAATCATAAAAAAAATTGATTGGTATTGAAAAACTTAAACACTTCTCTTTGTAAGTATACATTTTCACATTTTCCTTTATCTCAAGAAATACTTTGAACCTCAGTGATCAAATAAGGAATGAAAAGCAGCAGTACTGAGCTGTATTCTCAGATAGCAAATTTCTATATGAAAAAGTTAGCGTTCCGATTAAAAAAAAAAAAAAAAAAAATATATATATATATATATATATATATATATATATATATTTGGAAAGAAACGACTGTTTCAGAAAAAATGCGAATCCTTTCACTAGCAGATTTTGGACGAAAAGTCTTATATGAAATGTCGAGGATATAATACTTTTCATTATTAAACAATTAAAGTTCGCTAGTTGTAGCGTCTGAAATTTGCACTCAGGCATGATATTTCGCGCGCGAGGTTGCGAAGATGTCCTTGTATAAAAAATTTAGAGGAAATAAGCAGCAGAGAAGCTATCAACGTCAGGGCTATGTGGCTTGGTGATAGGACGGAAATCTATTAATATGGAGGAGACCAGGCCTCGATTCGAATCCTGAAGCGCTCTGATGTTTGATATAAAAGTCGTTTATTTCTTACACTTGTACAGTGGGTCACAGAAAAATAGCGATACTTTTTCAATGGCTTTCAGAATTCAGCTTTACTCGTAAAACGATTGAACATAAATGGTGAGATCCAAGAGTAAGATCCAATTGCTAAAACCCAGGCTGCATTTCTAAAAAAATCTACTGAAAAAAGTGCAACAACCTTTCTGTGACTCACTGTACACTGATTCGCTTTTAAATATTGACATAATTGTGATGCGCTTACTGTAAAGATGCTTAATTGAAATTCATATTTTAAAGTATTTATGATGTTATAAAATAAGTGCTTTAAAATAAGATGATTATTGTAGAGTTTTTCTACATTGGTAATTTTATAAAAAAGATTGAATATGTCAAATACCGGGAAAATAGGAAAAAATTCGAAAAAGTATGCAAATGTTAGTCGAATGTATTTTAATGTATTTATATACAATAAGTTGTCGACACATTGTTAGCCCAGCAATTGCAATTGCGATGCAATATTAAAAGGTGAGAAAAATGGTGTTAATTTTGTAGAAAATGTATATACTTTTAACATTAATAGAATTAAGCATACCATTCTTTCAGACATGAGATATTTTTCAATTTTTTTTTGAATATTTTATTTAGATAAAGAAATAAATAGCTAAAAGAAGGTACATTCTTTCTGATCGACCGTTTGGGGATCGTTTTATTTCTACAATTTCTTATGCATTTTTCTTCATGGAAACTGAAAATTGTCATAATAATGACGCTCAAGGAAAAATTGGTACGTTGAAATGAAATTAGTAAAAAATCTTTATTCATACATTAATAATTTAAAAACTAATAGTTTTCGTAACAATGTGAATAAGGATTTTATTAACTTCGTTTCCATTTTTTCATAAGCATAGCGTCATTATAATTTTCGGTTTTCAAGAAGAAAAATACGTAAAGAAATGTAGACATAAGACATCTGAACGATCGCGAAAAAAGTATATCTTCCTTTATTCTTTATCTACATGAAATATTCACAGAAGTCGAAAAATATTTTATTTTTAAAAGAATGGTGTTCAATTTTATAAATTTTAAAAAGTGTACATGCATTTTTAAAATATAATTTATGCAATTACACCATTTTTCTTATCTTCTGATATTTCATTACAATTGCTGAACAGATAATGTATCGACAACTTATTATGTATAAATACATTAAAATTGAACTAAAATTTGTGACTTTTTCAGATTTTTTTCTTTTGCCGATTTTACATACTCAATCTTTTTTATAAATATCAATATAGGAAAACTCTACGTGATCATTCCTATTTTAAAGCTCTTACTTATAATACCTTTAACATCTTAAAACTTTTTATTTCATAAAATAATAATATTTCACAGAATCTGCCAGTGAAAGGATTCGTACTCTTTCTAAGACATCCTGTATAGAAAAGTAAAGCATATATATATATATATATATATATTAGGTGTTGGAATTAATTCGTAGCGTTTTACAAGTGATGGGAAGTATTTTCATTAATGTATTTTTTAATGCTCATGTGAAATAAATAACATTCTTTCATTTAAAAACGCTACGAATTAATTCCAACACCTAATATATATTATATATATATATATATATATATACAGATTAATAATTTTATTTTAGTTATCTTTTTTTTATCAGCAGTTGGCTCCTATGTTTGAAATATGCCTTATACTGATTTAAAAATCCTAGATTATTATTTATGTTTACCTGACTCGGAGTTAATTTTCCTTTCAAAATAAGATTCCAAAAACAAGTGTTATATAAGTTATTGATGTGTACGTCAGCCTGTCGCCAAGCTAAATAATCCCTTAAATTCTTGTCTGTTGGATATAATATAACACGAGCATCAAATGACGGTGGGTAATACAATTCTTTGCTTCTGAAGAAATGTGACCAGTGATAAACGTATGCCGAAGCAAATAATGAATTCACATTAGACATCAATTTTGACGCTGAAACAAACATACAAAAAAAAATGCCATCGATCGAACATCTCGGGTAATGCTAATATCGGCGATACTGTAATTTTCAAGCCTAACTCGACAAGTACTTAATAAAAATAAACTTTATTATAGTGTTTTAAAAAGCTCTTGACAGCAGCTATTAAATTCTAGAATGAAAAATAGGGTGTTCTATTTACTAAAGAATGAAAAAATCAATGTGACCTTGACCTGACCTTGGTGTCGCCAGCCAAGATCAAACTCATAGCGCCAGTAAATAGATCTTTTGAAACCCTACAATTTATCTGAAACAGTTTTTTTTCTAAAATGCTTAGTTTTCGAGATATTTTGCCGTCCTGATACTCTTTACACATTCTGTATATTCAAAGTTCTAGTTAAATATTTTAATAGCTGTGGAACACTAGAAAAGTGATAAAACAAAACCAAGATCGCTTTAAGGAGTTAAACAAAAATACAAGAAAGTTACATCGATTCGACGCTTAAGGACCAAATGAAAGTGGTAACAGATTTAAAAAGTTAAAATAAATTTTTGAATATACATTAAATTTTTAATGAAGCGTTTAAAAATAGCACAATTATTGATGATATAGATATTGCTATCGAGCTAAACTTCTCGAGCACAAAAAAAAAAGAAAATGTACCAGGATTCAGTTTCAGAAACGTGGATAAGAAGATTTAAAGTTAACGTATAATATTGTGTCTGAAAAAATAACAAATTTTATCGGTCACAAAAATCTTTATTATCAAAAGTAGATGGATTTGGAAAATAAGTGCGATACATTTATTGAAAATGTAATATATTACATTGATCAATAGGGAAAATATTTATAATTTGAATCAGAGTATTCCGGTTAAAATTATATACTTCTTGGTCTCATGAAAAAAGATGGAATATATAGTACAGTATAGTCAATATCAGCAACGATGCTGTACATATAGAAATAATATCATAAATTGGTTATGAGCCCTTTTAATTATTTGATTTATTAAACATAAGCGTTACTTTAATAAAAAAAAAGTTAAAATCTTAAAAAGAAACATTTCTCAACTTAAGTAAAGTTATTCATGACTCTTAATTACATGACTAATTACTACTCCTATCTGTTATTACCTCTACGTCTTTCATACTCTTTCTGTCGAGGTCTATCAAGGTGGTTTCAATTCTATGCTTCATTTAGTACTACGGTTGCATTTGGTTTGAGTGCTCATGCCACACTTGTGGCTTATGCACTGTAAGCGTCATTCTATTTTTTTCCACATATATAATAAATGATACAGATAAAAAAGGCAAAATGAAACTTACACACACAGCATGTGAGCACTCAAAACAATCGCAGCTTATGTTGATGACATAATAATGATTCAATTATAGAATAGTAAACAAGTGTTTAAAACACTTAAAAATTAGTTAATATTGTAAATTTATAATATTCAATAATAGGCTAAAATAATGCAGTACGAAATATAATTAAAAAACTCGAAAATTAATTGCTAACGTCATCGAGATACAAATTCTAAAATAAAAAATAATTATGTAATTAACAGTAAAGAATGAAACATTTGTAACTGTACGCAGGCAAAAATGAATTAATACTGTGATTCTATATCAGACAAATCTCACATTGTCAAGGCACACGATGAATATACCTCTGCGTTTGTAAAGCTGTGTATCTTTCCGGAACACAAACGAATATTCGTCGCTCTGACCAAAACCCAATATAATCTCTTTAAAGTCCTCCATAACAGTAATAGCAGCACGATTCATTAATTCGAGAGCAGCCACATCATTCGGTTTGACAAACTGGTGTGTATCACAAAATCTCGAAAAATTCCTGCCATCTATTCTAATCACAATCCAGCAATTTGGCAAGCAGTTGTCGTCCCTTTCAAATCCCTTCACATACTCGAACTTGCTCTTAGCCATTGTGGTCAGGCATAAATAGCGGCGCGTGACCACTTGTTTAGCCCGAGTAATCCTTGAGAGAACGCTCTTCATTCAGTTGTGGGTATTCGTTCAATTTGGCACACACAATCACAAAAATTGATAAAAATATACTAATTAATGCATTTTCAGATTAAATACTCAAGAATTCTGTCTTCCTCACCGATTTTGATGAGATTAGCCTCATTCGACGCGTTTTCGCGCGAAATAAATGAATCTAACAGAAAAAAGCATTGTTCTGCCCCGTGGACTGAGATATTAATTGTTAAACTTGATGACCACGATTCAGGTTAGGAAATGTGTCATAGACACAAGTGACAAAAAAGTCTGTCAGTATACGAGATAAATATGCATGCTGTCTAAGGATGAAATCACACGGTACGGAAATCAGCATGCGGGACAGAGGATGCGTGATTCGAACAGCCAATCAGCGCTCTTTCGCATTTTTCTATCCCATGTCTTTCCCATGATTGGCTGTTGATTTCCGTACTGTGTAATTTCACCCTAATGACTGCATTCAGTACTACATGACCGCTCACTAAGCGCTCAGTAAGCTTTTGCCTTTGATTGGTATATTCCATTAGATTTAAAAATATAGACCAAACAGATACAAGAGCTCACTGAGCGCTCAATGAGCGGTCATAATACTGAATACACCCATTGGCTCTTATCAGCCTATCATGAAGTCGGTTCGGGGTACGGTCTACGCGATGCTATAAATCAATTTTTGATTGGTCAATTTGTAAAATTCTTTTTTCCAATTGGTCAACCAAACGCTTTAAAGCATTTGTAGTGAGACTTTCCTGTAGTGAGATCGTAGCCTCGGTTAAGGGTCCGGTGAAATAAGAGTCCGGCCAATGATGTCTCCATTCTCATTGGCTAGAAAAGAATATGGCGCGACCAATCGCTGTTGTCACCGACGAGATACTATTAAAGACCGTCAACCTTGGGCAAATTTTCGGCGATGTAAAAAGGGTCCGGATTAAAGAATGCTGACATTATCGACAATTAATATATTATAAATTTATTATTATTAGCTATTATTAGCATAAATAATAAATATTTGCCTCATATATTATTAAATTAATGATTTTTTATTACATAAATGTTCCATAAATAAATATGCATACTTGTAAAACTGTAATATCTTATATATTGTAAAAAAAAATTACAATTTTTTCTCTGCAATTATTGAGTTCAAAATGCATAAATACGTCTACTAAATTAATAAATCATAAAATTAGTGTAATATTATCAGTTTTTAACTCTCAATCACTTCAATATTCACAAGAACGTGAACTTCCGTAAAGATGTCGGTCTTTAATAATATCTCGTCGGATTTCGGAATACAGCTTACTCACCGAGCGATTAGTTCTTCTTCATGGATCCACAAATAAGAACATCGCTGAGTGTTATAATTTTTTTGTGACCGGTTGTATACGTTTACATGTAATTTTCTTTTGAATTATTTTAATTTCATCGATGTAATTCAAAGAATATTTTACTACATTGGTACAACATGCATTAAAATGATTAATTAAATGCACATCTCATGTATATGTTTACACGTATCGCCGAAATTAAGATAATTCAATAGAAAGTTGCTAGTTGGTATCCACATCAAGTGCACGATGTAAACTAAGCAAATTTCAAAGTTGCACGACGCTTAGGATGAAATCACATGGTGCGAAAAAGGGTTGCGGAATAGAGAATCACATGGTGCAGAAAAGAGAATGCGTCATAGAAGCAACTAATCAGCGCTATTCGGAATAACGCTGCGATTGGTTACTTCTATGACGCATTCTCTTTTCTGCACCGTGTGATTTCATCCTAAGAGTCATTATCACATTTATGTAAATCATCTTACGTGCGTCTTTATAGGAAAAATGCGATTTTATATATAAATAATTAATATTAATATAATTAATAATTTTCTTTATGCATACGTTTATGTGGCTATGCAAGTTTATGTGGATATATCCTAAGCAGTAAGAAATTGACCATTCATAGACGAATATAAAAAAAATAATTGAATACGGCCGGTAGTCATATGGCTTCTGCACACTGAATGTGGAAACGCTTGCCGCGCAGCAAAATGTGATGCGATAACCAATAAGCTTACAGCTCTTAATGTGTTCATTAGTTACCTCATTTTGTCGTACGGTAAGCGTTTCCGCGTCCAATATGCAGAAGCCACTAGTTTTATTTTAAGATCATCTTAAGTCGCTAATACAACCCTCTGATTAATTCATGACATCTTAAAATTGTACTTAAGATGATCTTAAATATAAGATCCGACTACTCCACAAAGAATGGACGAATCACAATCAATTATTCTCTTCGCATTTAACTGTGGTTGGTCAATTTCTCAATTTTTTACGACTGAAGGTCGTAAAAATTGATTGATTAAAATATCTATTGTAAATCCGAACCTATGAATACCGGCCAACGACTGGTTAATTTCTTACGACTTGCAGCTTTATTATATAAAGTGGGGTCTACAATAATCTTAAGTCGTAGAAAATTAATCAATCTCGAGAAGAATACTCGACTATGATTGATCACTTTTCTACGACTTAATATTGACACTTAGGGCCGGTTGTTCCATCTTTTGGTAAATTTTACCTGTGAGATAAATTTGGTAATCGTGCATGTGATTGAATAATCTTGCTGCTTATCCAACAGATAAAATTTACCAAAAGGAACAACCGGCCCTTAATCAGGACTGCGAAACTATAAGAACCTAGAATATGAGATTTAATCGAGAACCAAAATCCATAAGAAATATGCAAGGTCCTTTTTTTGTCAGAGGACATACGTCATGGTTTACACAATACATATTATTGATGTGAGACAGCGTTTTTCTGTTGGTAAACAACAAGAATGTAATGATTCATTGTGTTATGTTACACTGTGTCCTTGCTAAAAAAAATAGTTTTTTGTCGAACCAATTAAAGAAATAAATGTTTCATTTAAGTGGAACTCTTTTTCTTACTTTTTAAAAAATTATATTTTTTTATTAATCATAGAATTCTTTTTTCTATGATTAGAATATCCATGCAGTATTATAAATGTATTTAGATAGAAACGTAGCACTTCAATCGATGCGCTATTGCGTTATTACATATAAACAATATTGTTACCTTGCGAAAGGAAGGATTCACAAATCGGCCTATCATAAATAAGTACGTCACTAAATGTAGATTGCTTAACCTTAGACCGCGCGGAGACTGATACATCGGCTTTTTACGATTAAAGTGAATTTTATTGGATTGTTATTTTTTATAGTACTTTAGTATCTCTCATATAAATCATTGGCCTAGTTTCCACCGAGAGTTTAAACCGGATCAAAATGTAAGAACCAACCAACTACAGTCTAGCATTCCCTTGTCGTTCGACTGTAACAAGGGAATACTCGACTGTAGTTGGTTGATTCTTACATTCTGATCCGGTTTAAATCCTCGGTGGAAACTGGGCCATTGATATCGAAATTTCCTACTTGTAGCGTAGGAGAAGAGGGGGGTGGAGGGCGGGAGGGGAAGGAAAATTAATTTTTAGGTTCCTGTCGGAGCCTCCCCTCATAACAAAGAGTCATATTCACGTCACAATAGAGTCACAAATATAGTCAAGAAGAAAAATATGATGATCATTGCAATGTGAGATGTGAGATTGTCATAACAAAATAATACATGTTGTAAAGCAGCATTTGCACATATATCAGCATGACATTACTGTGACATATTTATGATAAAGCGGATATTCGCACGTATGTCACTATAATTGTGTGACGTAACTATAACATTGTTTGTTATCTGTCTAATTGTAACAAACAATTTTTAGTAGTCGCAATTTTTTTTCTATTCCATAAAAGGATAAATTCTTTTATAATTCTTTCATTGCTTCATTTGTATTCATATACAATTGATATTTGTTACGATGTAAGTTGATGTCATACAATGTCTTAACTTTACTTTACATCCAAAATTTCGATATAATGCTTTTGTAACTTGCCTGTCCTCATTAAGAAGTTATAATATCATTTTTCTTGTAATCATTTTTCTCTCACGTCGCAGTAAAAATCAAATATTACGTCTTTCAAATATTACGTAGAGCATACCACGCCTCCAAATCAATATTTATGACGGTTGTAAATTTTTGAGAATCGAATAAGCGTTCTTGTAAATAACAATGCGCATGCTGCTTCTCTGTCTACACTTATCAGACGCGGAGGGAAACGTGCGATTATCAACATGTTTTTAACTCCTTGGTCGCGCGAGCGAGCATGTGTGTCTTGACGTAATTTTCCTCCCCTTTCTCGAACGATCATGCGATGCCGGTGTTATTTTGACATCTCCTTCTTATACACATCAAATTATCGTTTACTCCTTCCTGTCTCCTCTCGTCGTTATATTATCATTTGACAAGCGATTGGGAAGAAAAGGAGGGACGCTGGTTCGTAGAAGTCATGTTCCTGTCTCTCTCTGTGTCTGTTCTCTCTCTCTCTCTCTCTCTCTCTCTCTCTCACACACACTCTATTCCTCCCTCCACAATGTGTTTGTCATTTTCTCTTTCTCTCCCCCTTATTCTTTACTGATAAATAAAATATTAACTGACGTGCGCTTAATTCGAGCATGCTGTATTCATGATTGGGCGACCGAATCAGTAATTAGTGAACGAACGAGTGAGCGAGCGAGTGAGTGAACAAACAAACGAACGAACGAATGAAAATTTCACCTAAATAAATACGCTCGTTTTCCCCAATACTCAACAATTGTTCGGCCTCCATCGTTGTTCGAGTTAGTAGACCATTTAATTTAAGGCATTGAAAACGGGCTCTCTGCTTTTCCAAAATTCTTTCTACGTTTCTTATTGTCTGTGGAGATATACATTACAATCAACTATAATATTTAACGTGAACGATATTGTTGTCCATTTGATGTTTACTTTGTTTCTTCAATTCGAAATTGAATGATATTCGACAATCCTGCGGGGAAAGGAAAGAGTAAAAAGAAGTACAAGAACGGAGCGATCAGTACGTAGAATGAACTGCGCGGATACTCGAAGCAGCGTAAACAAATTGCTACAATCGCGTGTCCTTTATTGAGAGCTTTCTTCTTTTCTGTCTCTTCAAGTAAATATTCAATATGGTTTACCTACGACGCAAGGTAAGTAATTTATTTTTACGATTGCGTATTCGTATTCGATTTCTCAGTCAAGCCACTAAATTACAACCATCAAAGTTATTCGGGAAATTAAAAATTCAGTCAACAATTTTATGCATTATCTCGATTATGAGAAAGTCGATAATTCTCGAAGATGAAACGGAAGTAGTGCCTTTTATCTTCCATCGATTTTATCTTTTTTTTACTTCTTTATTCTTTAGTTTGTTTTTGTTCGAAATCAATTGATAAATGTATATAATTATCAACCGGATACAACATAAATTCAATATAACCGTGTTGATGGGTATATATTTTGAACGTGAAAAGACTGAACTATGGATAATTACGTGCATTTAAATGTTAAATACAAACTAAATTAAAACAAATATTTAAAACATATTTTTAATTAAGGAGAAATTTAAATATAAGTTTCACGATAAAAATATTAATATAATTGTTTTCATTCAGATATATAAATAGTAATTTATTTATTTCTTTAAGGGGGCATTCTTGCTTTTAGTATAACTTTATATAACCATTTTTTAGAAATTATTCTTTTTTATTATAATGTAACAGCCATATAATTGAAATTTGTTACATTTATTCTTTGATGTTTGAATATTCTTTACATAAATTTTTTCAGACACTATAAACAATTTTCTCCCTTATGATTTGTTAGATATTTGTTATAGATATAATATAAAAAAGTACAGGATACATATTTTGTTCGCAATATACAAATCAATCAGGCGATCTTGAAATGTCAAACTTAACAGATAATTATTTGCATCGTATAATCGGTTAGAAATTTTTGCATCTGAAGTAACTAATTGCAATGTAAATATGGTAGTTAAATATCGAAAAGATAAGCAAGCATATTGTATTGGTTTAAAATATAGTAACTATAACTAAATTTTATCACGAAACGAAATTTAATAGCACACGTAAAGATACGATCGTTTACCATAAAATTAAATATTTGATATTTATATAATATATTGAAATATTTTAATGTATTATATCATGTGAAATCAGCTAACAATTCCGAGCAGCAAAAATTGTTGCAAAAAGGAATCACAAGTATATATAAAAGCTGCTGGAATATTATATTTTTAATTTATTTTATAAATACTTATAAATAAATAAAAGATCGATTACTTTTATGTATAAAACATTAAAATATTTAAAGCACAGGTAAAATATATATAAAAATTATAAACAAAATTATACTTTGGATCTAAAATCTAAATTTTAACTAATTAATGGGTAATCATTCATTGAAAATTGAACTTTGTTAAAAATCCTAATAAAAATCGTGCAACACTCAATGCAACACTCTTGTAAAACATACAAACAATCGAGATTATCTTAGCTAATTACATGATCATCCAACAAGAGTTATGCAAAGTTGTGCAGATGTAATTTCAAAACGCATCCATGAACTCGACTTAACGTTGACATGTGTCATCTTGAGATATAGGCATTTTAGTGTGGTGTCACATGGAGCGATACAATATTGAATCACACGTGAAAATTATTCAAACATTTTATGAAAATTCGTAGAATGTGATCAGAAACACATTCCGATTATTTTGGTCAGAAAATTGAGATTGAGATTGCTGAGAATGAGTCGTATCAAAATGACAAAAATTTCACCAAGCGTCAGAATCTATAAGAGTCGAGGTAGTTATTTGACCGATATTCAAATAATTTTGTCATAGTCTACTAAAGATTAAAGAGATATTTTATAGAATAAAAAAAGATTCTGCTGAAAAGTATATGTTTTATTTAAAAAAAAGTTTGTATAACTCTTATTGGATAAGCATATATACATTTTAATACAATCTAATTTTTTGGTACAAACAAAGACAATAAGGTCTTTTAAATATGTCTTAATATAAAAGTTGTATTCTGTTAGTTATGTCAAAAATTATCTTTTTCGTTACGAGATTGGTAGTACTATAACTAGTTGTGTTCCGTAATGGATTAGCTGATACTGCGATTTTCATTTGTATTTTTCAAGATAGTGGCGTATTTTTTTACTCACTTTTTAATATAATAATTTATAGTTAATTATTTACCATTATACACATATACATATATATTATTTATTAAAATATTTTATAATAACAATTTTGACTTTAGAAATTTAGAAAACTAATTAAATAAATTCCAAAGAAATATATGAAGTTAAAAGTTGTAAGTTTTTATTATTTATGTTAATGAATTACATTAAATGTTTTATTGATGCATGATAATAAAATTTATTGTATTTTAAAATATATATATATATACATATTCTTTAGTATGTAAGTAAGTGAAGTATGTATTCTAAAATATAGAAATATAATATAGTTTTGTGCGTATTTTTTTATTTATATATATTTATACGTTCTTAATTAATTATTACAATAAAAAATAAAAAAGCACTTCTCTCCTAAACAACACAAATGGAAATTACAGATCCATTACAGTATCAGATCCATTACAAAATAGCTAAGTTACAGCGGTACCTGCAATCCCGTTTACCAACTAAAAACATAATTTTCGATATAGCTATCGGAATATAATTAAAAGCGTATAGAATTAATAGATGAATGATTTTATGATAAAATATCTTATGTTTCATTTTTCAATGATTCATTCACATTCAATACATTTTAAAGCTGTTGTATACAAATCGATGTGTGTTCAAAGATGTATGTTCAATGAAAATATAGAAACGAGTTAAACCATAAAATCCTCAATACATTTTATTGTGTTATTTGATAAAACATACATCGGATATTTTATCAATTAAGATGTTTCACTATTACATTTAGATTAGATTAGTGTACAATGGCTTTAATGTGTCGCATCGAGTGTGCAGCTACCAATGAAAAACGCTATCAGATATTTCACATGTACATAAACTTCATGTTTTATTTAAAATTAATATACGATATGCATGTATGTTGATGTATAAAACTGTGAGTCTGTCAATACTTTAGATAAATAAAAAAAAATTTATTTCGAAAAAAAATCTCTTGGAAAATAAAAGTTTTTTCTCATGCAAAATCCAAGTTATTGTGACTTTTGTATACATGATTACCCTAATATGTATAGTGTATCCGGTAGTCATAATTTCATATTTGATACTGTCTTCAGATGTCATAAGCCAATCACATAGCCGCATTTTAGCATCTTAAGATATTATTTTACATCTCAAAATATTGTAACTGACTATGAATTTCGCCCATGCTATGAATATCTCTTAATAATTAATTATTAATTTGATGCAAATAATTCAATGTGATAATTGTTCTAAAATATTTAAAAACATCTTAAGATTATAAAAACATTGTAAACTAAAAATAAAAAAAAAACAATTTTACGATCTTTAAAACGTATTATATTGACTTGTAGCATTTGCAAAATATCCTATACAAATAAATCTTACATTTCACCTATCAATAAGATCAATTTTAATTGCATATGTTGTGCATATGTTGATATTACATACAGAAATGTACGTATTACTTTTTTTTTTTAATTTTAATGCTCTTCAAGGAATGAAATCCTCAATTATTAGTAAATTTATGATACAAAGTATTTTAACAATATAAATATTTTGTCGAAGAATGTGTTAATATTTAAGAATGAAAAATTTATAAGCTTATTAATTCGATTAAATAATACAATATCATAATAATATTGCTATTATTTTGTATCTGAAATATTATTATATGTATTGTAATTATTTAATTGAATTAATACTTATAAACTTATAAACTTTCATCCTTAAATATTGATATATCTTCCCAGAAAATATTAATATATCATAAACATGTGAGACAGTTCAAAACAGTTATATACATACGTTGTACATGTATACGTTAAACATATTTCTCATTGAATACAAATCTTATATTTGCCAAGTTATAATTTTAATTTAATCCAAATCTATTTAAATACATATAATTAACGAAATTAATATAATTAACTATATATATAATATTTATTATATTATTTATATATTTCTAATTAAATAACTAATATTTATATATATATTATTTCATATTTATGTTTCTATATGTACTAATGTATATATCTTCATATAAAATACAAAGATTTATATTATTTTAATATTTGTACTTTGAAGAGAGAAAATAGGAATAACAAAGTTTAAAAAGAATAAAACGAATAGAGTAATATTTATGCCAACGCGTCAGCAGATTCATCGTTCATTTTCAATTTAATCAAGTCATGTTTGTTCATTCGCATACGGATTTCCAATGAATAATATTAAATGCGATGTATAAATTTTATATACCCATTGACCTACAATTTTATATTTTCTCTAAATATATGTCAAACACTAATAATAATAATAATAATAATAATAATAATAGTAATAATAATAATAATAATAATAATAATAATAATAATAATGATAACAACAATAACAACAACAACAATAACAATACTCTTTATGTTTATCTAATATATGTATATCTCCAATAAATCAAAACATTAAAATGTCATTTTCATTAATTAGAATAATTAAAATATCATAATTTTGTTAGAATACAATAAGTAGATATGTTATCAACGAGCAAAACAAATTCTTTTTACTTCAGTCGGTAGTCTTCGAATTTCCGACTATTTGATAAAAACACACGTTGTTAAAAAGTTTTAACCAGAAGTAGTTAAAACAAGAATCTTACATTTTTATGTCTACTCTTCGCCTCATAGAATATTTTATTATTAATTATTAATTAATTAATAATTTACCATAATAATTATTATATTAATTAGTAATTTATTATAATTTTATTTGTAGCGCGTTTTTTTATTTTAAAGCTTAACACCACATTCTTTTATTAAAAGAATGTTAAGTTTTGGTTGTCTTGTGGCACGAATAAGTTCCATATGGTTTTGCCAGAAAAATGAGGAAAAATAACAGAAAACAATAGAAAATATTCTGATTGACGTATTAATTCATATTCTTATTGAAGTAAATACATTTTTCAAGCAAAAAAAGTCGATGAAAACTAAGTTTAACAAATTTTTCAGCACATTAACATCCTTCTAATATGATATTTATTCAACATCAAAATTATTATTAAAATTTGCTTGTCAATTTAATTTAATTTGTGATATTATTCCAGTAGTTTAATTGCGTTTGTAAGTCCGGAAAACCAATTCAGCGCGTAGTTTGAAATAATTACAAATATGGTACATATGTATGTACATATATAGTACATACATACATAATTCACATTGAATTATTTAAGCATTAAAGATCTAGTTTTGACCATTATAAGTTTGAATATTCTTATTTCTTAGTATTTATTACATTACGGTCTTAATAAAATCATTTACTAAGTTTAATACCTATAAATATTTGAAAATATTTTTATTAACATTCAGAAATGTTTCCTCTTTTAAACATGACCATCAGTTTTCAATTTTGGACTCGGCAAAAAATTAGAAAAAATAATCTCAAATCTTAGTAAGGGAATATAGTTCCGGTTGCTTTACATAGTAATTATTTTAGTATACAATGCATACAATCATTAAAAATTTTTTTTGTTCAAGAAAGAATATTGGTTTCAACCTGTTTTACCCTGCAAATTCTTGGAAATTGAAGATCCATTTAAATACCTTTTAATTTTCCTCTATTATGCATGCGAGCATTGTCTGTAATACTAGTCTCACCGTAGCGCAAAGTTTAGGCTAGAAGATAATATTTCAACTTATATTCTTCTATATAAAATTATTAAAAGTATTTATGCTTCGTATGTAACATTAAAAAAACGATCAAATAAATATATGGTCTAGCTGATGTTTATGTCGATGTATATGTATAGACTTATAGATATGTACTTCTTTAACTGATAAGTGTGATAAGAACATATAACGTCATATGTTTAAGAGTTTTGCTGATCTACATTCCGTATAACAAATAATTACATTAATAGGCAATGAATTCATTATGTCGAACGTTTTAATGGTTTTAAGGAAAAGAGAAAGCAGAAATTTTTAACCTTTTCAATTTACGGCATAAAAAATTATAATGACTCATATGTTCTTATCATTTATAATTTGATATTCTTAACTGACTTCGTCGATTCTATTAACAAAGATTAAAATTAGTGGCACATATTAAGTGACGAGGCAAATTTTTCGAAGTATATCATTAGTGAACATGCTTTTCTAGCATAGATTTTTTTACAGTTAATATTATATTCAAACATAAAAATAAAATTCTAAAATTTTTATTTTTATTTTACTGTTTTAAAAGTTTTTATAATGATGACATTATATATACTTTGGTGAAATACGAAATGAATAAGAAATACAATATAAAAATATCTAATCTGAATAAAGCTAATTAATTTTATTTTTTTTAAATTCCATTTATGGAGATATTAAGTTAAGCTAAGTAAAAATAAAGTCTTTATTTCACTCACTCACAAAAATAAAATTCATTTTCCATATAGAATATTTGTAAATGCACGCACATAAATATAATATAGCCCAAATTATTAAGAATTTTAAATTTCGTAATTGCGGACTTCGAGTTTCTAAATTGTTATAATCAGCCTTTTTTTACTAGAAACAGAAATAAATGTATATATTCTTATTCTAGATTTTATTTTTCGGAAATGTGATTAATCAGCTGCAACAGAGTGTTAGGTGGAGCTCTTCTTTGAGAACTAAAGATAAGAATTCTGTACCGCAACGTTTTTTTAAGGTATTCACTTATTACAATAAGAATAATTAAGTAAAATGTAATATAGATGAAACTGAAAACGTAATTTATTCAGTATGTTTTTATCAGTATGCAGATTTATCTGTTCGCCTCGCTGGACCAAATCAGTTAAATCCTAAACCTGATGTTAATAAGCTTTCATTTGGGAAATATTTCACTGATCACATGCTCAAAGTACATTATTACGAAGGCATGAATGGTTGGCAAGCACCAGAAATTATGCCTTTTGAAAACATAGTTCTTCATCCAGCTGCGAAAGTACTTCATTATGCTGTGGAGGTATTTATATTTTGTATTTCGAAGATGACATGTGAGATAGTATCAAGAAAATTAATTTATTTTTATGATTTATCTCTTATTTTTTATTATATTATTATGTTTAACAAATTCTTTTTGTACTTATAAAAAATATTGTTTTTAATATTTAATTATGTATGTATCATTCTCAGTAGTGCTTATAATGTTAATGACATTCTTGTTTTAATAATTAAGATAGAATTATTTTTCTTTCGTATGATGTAAAGCTGAGAAGTCTTCTTTAATATATTATAAAATATTATATATCCCATAAAAAAATATATATTATCTTGAAATTCTTCTGTCAAAAATATTTAATATCGATAATCGCTATCTTGGAGGATATTTTACTATCTCTGTGAAATTAGATTTAAAAAATGTACATATATATAATATATATATAATAGATAATATATATTTAAAACTGTAGGATATGCAAAGATTATTAGATTTGTACATATGTATACAAATTATTGTGGAACTGAAATTCCTTGATTTAACTTGACAGTAGTAATATATGTATAAATCTTTTTTCAGTTGTTCGAAGGTATGAAAGCTTACAGAGGTGTTGATGGCAAAATAAGGTTGTTTAGACCAGAGTTAAATATGGAAAGAATGAATAATTCAGCAGTAAGAGCTGGTCTGCCACCTTTCAGAGGGGAAGAATTAATTAAGTGCATTTGTCGATTAATTAGCATAGACCAAGAATGGGTTCCACATTCTACCGCCTCTAGTCTTTACATTCGTCCTACGCTTATAGGCATCGACGTGAGTACTATTTTATTATTAAATATATCATCGAGTATTCTGCTAGTATTTATCTCATTAAATTTAGGTATTATTAATTGTAAAAAGGTTAAACTTCACCAATGACTTTGATTTTTACATAAAATTGAAGCCAATATAATCCTAAGTCACGCACACTTTGCGAATCACGTGACGGATTCTTCTAGTTTCTGAGATATATGTACTTTAAAGTATTAAATTTTTATTCCCGATTACATTCACTTTCCACGAGAAGCAAGAGGTCCACCTTTAGACAGAAGGGGAGGTGAGGTAGTCCTCGCTTCGTTGTAAAGTGTACGCTGTCTCTAGACAGAGGAAAGATATGGGGTGAACCTCGCTTCACATAGAAAATCGAACGCCCCGAGGTGAAATAATTTTTAATATTATATGTCGTGGAAATAAGACGTTATTTCGTTTTATTATATTTTATTAAAATACAGATGAATAACATTTTGCTATATTGGATAGAAGAAAAGTACAAATAACACAATACGAAAAACTGTAATCAGAAATAAAAATTCAATACTTTAAAGTGTCTCAGAAACTAAAAGAGTCCGCCACGTGATTCAAAGTATACGTGACTCAAGATTATATCTTTAATTATATGTAAAAATCGTTGGTGAAGTTTAACCTTTTCACAATCGCAATAATTACCGAAGTTTACATTGTAATGCTATTTTACAATAAATGATGTAATTACGAGGGTCGTTTGAAAAATTTTGAGCCTCAATATGAAGATAGCATTACTTGTCAAAACCATTCTGGTATATATTATAATCATGTTTTGCAAGATATTGTACGAAACACTGACATCGACTGGCGCAAATGACTCTCAAAAATAACTGAGCTAACCAAAATGGCTACAGTTTTCATTTAGGTATCTTGCAAAAAATATGTACATACGATTGTAGTACCAGAATGGTTTTGACGAATAATACTATCTTCGTGTTGAGGCTCAAAACTTTTCGAACGACCCTCGTATATACATGACCGGTTGTACATTAAGTCACAGACATAATCAGTGTGAAATGGTATTACTTACGTCACGAACGTTGTCAAGACTGCTATATGTATACGTGCACAAAAGCAATCATATTTCTCAATGTTTAATGATAATACATGATAAACAGAATCACAACTTTCTGTTGATATACCGGTTACATGTTACATACGAAACGACGCATGCTCTTATAATCATGTTATTTGGATACAAGACAGCATCGATTTATTATTCAAATGCTTTTCTTCTTTTCCCTTTTTGATAAATTTGATATGATATATTTGAACGTTACTTTTGTGAAAATCAGTTCTTATCATATCTTAATATGTAATTATAAAAGACCTATTTATTACATATTCAATTTTTTACAATTTTTGTAATTATTTATTTAAGTAATTATTCACGTATTTTAACTATATCATATATGTACTTTAATTATCGCATTAATCCGACATGTGAAATCTTCTTTATTTAACTTTAACATTTTAACTGTTTGCAAGATAATAAGTGTTGCCTCAGAGTATATTTATTAGACTTTACGATAACATCGTATTCTTCTTTTTATCATAATCGATTTTCGTAACCTTCTTGAAATATGACTATTTCTGATACGTATTAATTCTGATATAAATTGTACGTACAGTGATTGATGAAATAAATTAATGTAATAATGTTGATAAGCAATAAACTTTTGAATTGTTATTATTAGAGACGCACCAGATCGTAAAATTACTGGATACTGGATATAATAAATTTATTTCATATCTAGTATGCAAAAGTAATGAAGTAAAAAGAAATTTCATTCGAAATTAAAATTTCATTTTTTATATATATATTGCCATTTCAACATTAAATATCTTTCCAGAATGTGCTATGACCTATTACTTTTTTGTGATCATTACAATCGTAATTTTTTTAACTACAATATTATAATCTTATACGTATTTTAAAGAACTCTATGATAATGTTTGTGTATGCAGTTAATCGAAAAAACGTCTTCGACTCTTATCTATCACTATAGGTTATATGTTAAAAGTTACATCTTCAATATTTTTTTTTTCTCTCTCTTATTTCATCGATAACCTACCCCAGAATTTTGCACACGTCAAGTTCGGTACTTTAACTTCATTATATTAAAAAATTAGACATTTCTCTATGATAACTCGATTTACTGTAGAACGTCGTCGATCGTCAGTAACCATTGAGATGTGTTATCTTTGCTTTCTTTGAAGACAGAAAGAGATGCAACGAATCACAGACCTTTAAACTGTCATCTTTCGGCTACGAACAGAATGCATGATCTATATATACAAAGGTACCGCAATTTTTGAGCAAGCGCCGTTTGGTAGATCAAACTGAGTCGAAAAGTTCTCTACCGTTTTGCAATTTTTGCAATGGATTAACGAGATATTAATTTGTGAAAATAGCAAATTCGTTCAGTCTACCGTTAAATGAAAATGCACGGCAAAATAAAACCGCCCACGTTCTTCGTCGCTGGACATGTTGTTTACAAGCGACATTAGGTGTGTGTTACTCTTAATGTTCGCAAGTATCATTTCATCCTCATTGTCATCAACTGTTAAATAAGAATAAAATGATGTATACGAACGTTGTTAACGTTAAGTGGAACTCTCTCATTGACATTAATGTGCCTAATTGGCATTAGCGATGGCTTCACTAGGCGGTCTTATCTCACCGCCTGCTTGCATTTGGCGGTAGGTCGAGCAAATTTGACTATTTTTATAGATTAATATCTCGTTAACCACTGCAAAAATTGTAAAATCGTAGAGGATTTTTCGACTCAGTTTAATCCGCTCTATTTATATACACAAGAGCGCTTTGTAAAAAATTAGCGGGACACTCTGTACATCTCATTGATCTATATATATTATGTCATTACATTAAACTTAATTTAACCCCCAAAAGAAATCGATTTTCCAATGTTTAAAATACTACTGATTTTTAAAAAGCATATGACAAAAGACAATTATCCAAACATTTTTGTAAGTGTGCTGCATAAGTAGTAGTTCGACGTAAAATAAAATTTGTTTACACAATTTGTTTTTTTAAATAAAAAATATTTTAAAAAATAACTAAATCTTTTAGATACTTCTGTATTATATCTGTACTTAAGTAATTTTTAAAAAATGTATTTATGCCTATAATTAGATACTTTTCCTACACAGTACCTGTATATATATCTAGATACCTTTCAAAATGTATTTGTTACAATACTGTATTCTATATTAAATGGTTTTATATATAATAATATTTTGAATAAATTAAAAAATCATTTTTATATTACTCATTGTCAGTAATGAGAATAGATTGAAATGGATTCAGATATTCAGAAATACACATTTGCGAACGTTAAAATAAATTCTTTTTAATCCGAATGCATTTTTATTTATTTATAGGAATTGCATGAAACTTATTTCTGTGCCTTTCAATATAAAGATAATATTAACTTTTCTCTCTCTCTCTCTCTCTCTCTCTGTGTGTGTGTGTGTGTGTGTGTGTGTGTGTGTGTGTGTGTGTGTGTGTGTGTGTGTGCACGTGCGTGCGTGCGTGCATCATGTATACGTATTGCTCAATTCACAATTCTAAATAAGAGAATGCAGTTTTTCAATCAAATGAATCCAGTTGAATCAAATGGAATCCAATTGAATAAAAAAAAATTCTTTTTTTTTATTGAATTAGATTCAATAGAACAGAATAATGAGAACTAAATAAATAAGACTGAAAAAAAGAATAAGACAAAAAGAAAATAAGACAAAAAAATTTTTTTTTATTCAATTAAATTCATGTATAAAATAAATCCTTTTAACGTGATACAACAGCCTTAAAGAACCGGGCAAAATGGGTCACGAGCGAATATTAAATCATGCTATTTTGCAGGTATTGTTATATATATTAGCAGAATATATCCTATGCATGAAAATATAAAAATTTACACAATAACAAGCAAAGTATTGGAGAAGGGAGCATTATACTGCACATTTACTAAAAATAATTTTCGGAGAGGCTAAAGAATTAATAGTTATAATCTACCATTGATATTACCATTATTATTCACTATTCATTATTGATTTCATCAGAATTACTAGAAATTCACTGGAACTGTCAGAAAATGATATGAAAATGTTTTCTGTATGCTGAAATTGTAATTTTATTCTTGCATTTTTGTTATGTTTATGTGTCTTAAATACAGGGAATGGAATTATGCGGTTTACTTGTTAAGATGATCCTACACGGTCAATAATTCTGATCTATAATATTGAATCAGTAATATTGATAGTATGCATCAATATTTTTAATATTTTTAAAACCTTACACAATCAATATTATTATTGACTAATATTTCTCTTTAGTTTGTACATTATCTATTATATTGTATCACACTGGATCTTAGTAAAGCGATATTGATGCTCAACAATAAAATCCAGATCATTACTCTATATATTCTACGTCAATCTATTAATATTATAACCACATATGATGAAAATAGACAAGGCGTGTTTGTAACTAATTGTAAGACAAGTTTGCGCATACAAACTATAATTATAGGAAAAATTATAAGAAAAAGAAAACTATAAATAAAACGAATGTAGGAAACTTCAAACATGTAAAATTATCAACGTAATTATCAATAATATATTCATTATTATTTAAACTACACAATTTGCAAAAGAAAGTCGTGAGAATTTTATTCTTGCATTTACAGAATTTGTTTTTAGCTGATTTTATATAGAAACGACACATCGATATTAAAATTACGAGTTTTTCCTTCTTTAATTATCTAAACATCTAAACAGATGTTTTTAGCAGTATTAATAAAATGCAATATTTAATTTCCGAGAAAATAGGAAATTCTTTTAGACTGGAATCAGACAGATTGAAATTTGACCAATGAGAACAAAAAAAATTTTAGCTCTTATTGTTTTGATTAATAACATTTCAATCTTCAATCTCAATCTTCAATGCGTAGTCTGATTTCGATCTTAGAAGAACTATGTCATTGGCGACTTTCCTCTAAATCTTTTAATACGTTAACAGATAACGATAAAAAAGATATATGAAAAATATGTATAATAATATATATAATTCATTACATAATTATTCCAGCTGGATGTTATTCTGCGTATGTAAATCTTCAGATTCATTTATGAAAGAAATATATTTGAATACGTGAAGAAATATATTTAAATACGTTTTATCTTTTTGACATCTATTATATCACAACTGAGTCTTGCATTAACATTACAGTATTCGTGGATCATTGAAGTAGCAATTTCCGTATTATCGAAATCAAGCAGCGCTAAATGTGATACAGCTTAGGATGGTGATGATACCATGAAATTAATTCCCTAATTCAGGGGAAAATTTTTGTTTATTTTACCGTGTGTATTCTGGAATTTTATACTAATCGATAAATTTTTCAGCAATAAGACTAATTAATTAATTTTATATCTTTCAGTTTTTCTGAGAGTGTTATATTTATATTATATAGCTGTAGTTTCCAATGAATGGAAATTACAACTAACGTGTATGTTACATAGGTTAATACATAGGTTATATTACCTGTTACATTCTGTTTTATTAAAGCAATATAACAATACATATTTGTGTTTGTTGGGTAAATCAGCTGTTTCGAAGCGCTGCTTCGCTCATAGTTATGCAATGTCGAACTATGAGCGTTCCTTCGCTAGCTACGCATTTGTACATGAATCGGCGGAATAGAGGAATTTCGCCAGCGAAGCTTCGCTACACGAAACTGTGTCTTATTTACACAATTAACTAATATCATATATGGTAATATATTCACTCTCTATCAATTTCCTTTCTCCCTGTTATTTCACTATTATTTCCTCTAATTTCCTCTACAAATATATATAGAAGTCAAGTGTGTTCGCTCGTGGCCCAGAACAATTGATAAAAATTCTCAAAGTTTTTTTCTGGAAAAAAAAATTTATTTGTTGCATTTTGCTTGTTCCTGTAGCCTACACTTGGAGTCGCAACTTCGGATTCAGCTTTATTGTATGTAATCCTATCTCCCGTCGGATCTTACTTTAAAGCTACAGATCAGCAAGTCGGGATTTCCCTGCTTGCAGATCCTAGGTATACGAGAGCATGGCCTGGCGGTTGTGGTAATGCTAAATTAGGCAGCAATTATGGACCTACAATTCAAGTTCAACAAGAAGCCACCGAAAAAGGTTTACAGCAAGTATTATGGCTGTACGGTGAAAACAATGAACTTACAGAAATTGGCACTATGAACATCTTCGTTGTTTATATAAATAATAACGGAGGTAAGAAACAACTTTTGGTGAATTTTATAAAATGTTTGTGAAAAGCGTCATAAGGAAGAATAACTTGATTTAATGATTCAGTTTAGAAATTACCGATTACTATTCCTATGTTATTTTATACAGAAAAGGAACTACTTACACCACCTTTAAATGGCTTGATCTTACCCGGAGTTGTAAGAAATTCGCTTTTAGCTATATCTAGGCAATGGAATCAATATAAAATTACGGAAAGATCCATTACGATGAAAGAGATTATACAATTAAATTCAGATAATAGGGTAAGATTTACGTAACATTTTTCCTCTTTTCTTCTCTCTCTTAGCATATTGTCTATTATTACAATTAATTTTTTTGTTATAGCTGTTGGAAATATTCGGAGCAGGAACAGCGTGCGTAGTCAGTCCTGTATCTTATATTAACTTCCAAGGTCAAGAATTGCATATACCAACGACAGAACAGCCTGAACCAATTTATCAGATGCTTAAAAAACGTTTATTGGATATACAGTATGGTATTATACCTGACCATCCATGGAGTTTAATCATCGAGTAAAATATGGATGATAGAAGATTATAACAATTATTTTAATCCACTTAGTAAAATATTTCAAAATCCTTAAATTTAAAAGGGAAAAATTGTTAAGTCTTTAATTAACCCACAAAAGGTAGCGTATCGCGCTTGCGCGCGCGTGTATGTATATATATCAGTGTCGGAACTAGATATTTTGACATTCGAGGTAAAAAAATATACGCCCCTCAATAACAAAAACACTTCTTGTAAGGCATGTAAAAGATAATATTAATTAATAATATTTAATATTAATTTAGTATTAACATTAATTTAATAGAAATATCAGTATAATAGTTATATGTACAGATATACATTATAAATATATAGACTATGTGTATGTACATACGTACGTATGTCACAAACGAATGCAACATAGTTATTAAAGTCACAGTAGAATCAGAGTGTATACGTACATTGTATAGTATACATTTTATAGATAATATTAATGTATAATATGTATATTTATATATTTATATAAATAATATTAATTTTTGTAAAAATTCATAGAAGATATGTTTTTCATTTAAAGTAATATCATAATTTGCACGATGTTATTCATGCATCCGATATGGGCCCCTATTCACGAAAAGTATCGCATACGAAGAACTAGAGAATCGGCGGTCTTCTTTTTACGGTACATTAGCTGCGTTCAGCAGAGAAAGCAGCATTACAACTGTTGTAAAATTCTTCAATATAATTTGTTTACACATTTAGATCCATAAAGAATCAAAAGCAAGAACCAATCGTATTGAAAAAATTTACAGTTGCAAAGCTGCTTTCTTTGCTGAACGTAATCACTATTTCACATTTTTATTATTTACGTTAATTTGTATACAACTTATTTGATATTAAAATACAATGTATAATAATAAAAATTAATAATAAGTATACTTCAGATTAAAAAAGCTATAAAATATAAAATTACAATATATAATAGTTCATTCAAATCATTTTATAAGGCTATTCTGCTTTTATCAAATATCGCCATAGTTATTATGCATCTTTTTGTCTAAACTATATTTTATAATTTCCTTTATAAATAAAGTAATATCTTTAGATTAAAATTTCATTTGATAAAAATCATCGGATTAACCTTGTAGAAGCCCGCCACTACCCCCGCTGATTCCGATCCGCGATCCTCTTTTTCTTTAGACCTCGAATACATAGGTACAGTAAGCCTCTTATAAAAATTATCCAATTATAATAAAATATTCTTCTTACAATCGAATCTATGATTTCTTAAGGCTTATTGCACCTATTGTGTTTCAGGATTTACACTGGTCGTACTGTAAAATGACGGTTTGGAAAATCTTTGGGATAACTTTGACACAAATTTTGACAATGCCCAAATAACAATGCATGTCAAAATCTAAACATAAAAAAATCTTTAAAAAGTCTTTGGATATGCGTGCTTTCTTAAGCATTTTTCAAAATTTGAATAAATGATATCTCGACTAGACTAAAATTATCCCATAAGAATAAAAGATTAATAAATATAAATGCAAGTTTCACTTACCGATTGAATGAGTAATTACATCCACCTCATCCAGAGCGGACAATCTGTCTCGAGCTGTCATCAGTTGTTATGTATCACATCCTGCAAATGAAACAAATGAAACGTGAATGCGTTAAGATAACGAGAAAACTTTGTTCTCGGGGCGCGGACCACTGCGGACCGAGGACAACAAAGATAACTTTGTGCGCGCCAAATGATAAGTTTAAAGTGACGCCAGACGGCAGACGCTGAGCGACGATGACGCTGCGGCTTACGTAGAGAGAAATCTGAGAGAGAACATGATGGCTGACGGCTCAAAATCTGTAACCGCAAAATGGCCGCTGCCGCGCACTACTGCCCTCTGACAAAGTGGATTAAACTACATAGGTTTTCCGAGGGTCCACTTTTCAAGGCTGCAGATGATAAAATCCGATATTACCCTCAGAACGGTGAACCTTGGTATATAGTTTACATTCACTTTGTCAGGGGGCAGTAGTGCGCGGCAACATTTTGCGATTAGAAGTTTTGAGTCATGTGAAGTCATGTGAAGTCAGTCATGTCTTCTCTCAGGTTTCTCTCTGCGTACATTACCTAGAAGCTTCCAAATGTCATGCGAAAAAATTTAGGATGGCCGCATTAGCTATTCTCATGTTTCAGAGATACTGTATAAAGCTTGATCCTACTCTTCTCGTTAGTACATGCATATATTTTTTGTGACGTCGCATAGAGAGATGAGGGAGCAGAGATGGCATACATACGTCACTGGTCTGAGGTGCATCAACGTGCACAGTGCACACCGGCCTGCACCGTTAAACACATGCATATCGATACATATATGTACATGTACCGCGTATCGTCACTCGTTAGTGCGATAATGCCAGGCACTGCATCAGCTGCTCGCTGTTGTGAATTGTGAGTCGCTATCATCCATTGTCAGTATTATCAGTATTACTATACTATGATCAATGTGACACTGTGAAGTGTAACCGTCGGAGTGATCGTGGAACGAGGTGTTCCGACTTTCGACCAAAAAGTCGCGGCAGCATAAATTGGTACAACATATATATATATATATATATATATATATGTATTGTATTGTATGAGGCGTGCGAGCGAGTGCGATACATGATAATGTGAGATACACGATAATGATCGGAGAGGAGAGAAGAGGATATCTGAGGATACCATTGTTGTTATATTGCATCGAATCGTTCTTTATCATTTCTGAATTCTGATTTCCCTGGATAACGCATTACGCATGTACGCGCGCGCATGCGGTCCCTTTTGGGCGGCTTGGAAGACATTGGGAGAGAGCGAGACAGCGAGATAACGTGGCTCTCGACTCGATCGCCAGATTCGCGAGCGGGATTTATGTCACTACAGCTATAATTTCTGCAAGAGGCGAAAATCATCGGAATATTCCTTGCCATGTTCTCTCTCTCTTTCTCTCTCTCCTCTCTTTTTTCCTCTCTTCCGTTTTATGTTTGGCATGTCTCACGTTTTTCTTCGCGCTCGTGCAAAGTTCATCTCCGTCGATTCGTCATCGAGATAGCGCGAGGGTGACAGCTCTGCGACAAAAGTCGCGTCTATCATAGTCTCGTGATCGCTGCCCACGCGCGGCGACAACTATCGCTGTTGTTTGTTGAACTCACGAAGCTTGAGCGTGTTCGAGTTCTGACAATAAATCGCCGGTCGCCCAACAGCTCAACGGGATGTCCATTAATCTGAGCGAGGTTGATCCGTTCAGTGAGACGCCGATGGAGCTGCCCATGGAGCAAGAATCCTACGAAGGTACGACAATAAGACACACGAGACATCCGGATGATTACGATCATCGTGACGTGATAATCAAAGAACGTTATCATATAATCAGGCGCTATTATTTGATACGCTCCATCGCGACCATCATATTTAGGCGCGTTCAGCGGCCTTGACAGTCCGCTAAATAAGTGCTCGCTGCTATTCTTCTAGAGATCTAAAGGTTTGATTGGATGATCTAGAGATTCTAGAGGAGGAATACACCAATAACAGTGAGCTCTCATTCAACTGTTGAGTCTTCTGAACGCGCAGTCATTGACAGAGAAAAGATTGATTAGTAAGTGCTTTTTTTTTTCTTTAATGTAGAGTCAGTTTCTTCACTTGTAGATCCAGCGAGGAATTAAAAGTAAAAATCAATTGTAACCAATTAAAGAATTACTGAGTAATTATACTAATCAGTTTTCTGCGCAGTCATTTGTTATCACGAGTAGACGCTATGTATTCGTGAGATATTTAAATTGGGAGATTCTTGGGAGTGCGCGCGCGCGATTGAGCGTGTTGCACAATTTATCAAGCATGCCAGAATTTTTTCCATTAGATTTCAAGTATTCTAAAATTTATTAGTCATCATTTGATAGATCGAGTTTGCTTACCTAGTTAGACTTTTTTTTACAACAATACACAAGTATCTCCCAAAAATATCAACTATAAAAATTTTAACAAAAACGTGTAAACATTTGTGTAAATGTTTATTTGTATTTAAAAGATTATTTTTATATTTTTTTTTAATATCTTTCCTCGAAACATGATGCTTTAAAAAGTATAAATAATTTTGACTTATTTAATATTTATTTTCACCTTTTTCTTTTTGTAAAAATTAATCTAATGCACGATAAAAATCCGAGTGTATTAAATTATTATTTGTTAATATAATTACTAATTATTGAAAGAATATTAGATGTGTAATGATTCAATTTTTGTCTCGTACAAAGATAACGACCAAGCAATAGTGGAATCAAGTCCAAAGAACGATATAGCTAATGCTGTGAATGAAGCAGATTACGCCGAGCCTTTGACTCCGGAAGAAATACGTTGGTTTTATAAAGACGGCGTTGACAAAAGGTGGAACGAATTTTGCGGGTACGACAGTTTAAGAATTGAGAGAATTTATCAAGAACGTCAGAATTTAATTAGCGAAAGTAATAATGGAACAAACGGTTTGTCACCCGCTGAAAAAATTGTGGTTAGAGGTGGCATGTACGATATCGAAATAGATAATATGAAATGCGTTTCGATATATTGGCCAGGTGAATATATCACATATTTTATTTCTCTTTTAGTTGTATTCTATTTTTTACACCATTGCATATTTACTAATTACTTTTTGCCTATTGCCAAAGTCAACTCATGTAGTACAGAATTTATGCAAGTGAGCACAAGTGCTTTCTAACTTTGTAGGCATTGCTGGGCTACGTGAAAATAATAGTGCCAATGAATCGACAATTGATACAAATATCCATGAATGCCTTAATAATGATTCATTCACAATGGCTCTTTAGATTTCTGTATATTTTTCCATTATGCATGCAGTAATGCATGTCTTTATACTGCACAAATTACTTTATCCTTGAAGTTATTATAGCCAATTCGTATTGACTATGCCTATTATGACTTGCAACATGTGCGAAATAAATATAACACAGACAATACATTCTATCATTGTAAAAAGGAATTTATTCAGAGCTCTCAATAAAATGTATTAGTTGTTATTTATATATGTCACAATCAAAGTGTTGATTTATTTTTAAATGTATACACTTATTAATTTGATAAATAAATGTATTCACAAGCACACAATGAAATTTAAACTGTTACGAGTAATGGTAACGATTTGACTAATTATTTTTATCGTTACTTTAAATCGTCTCATAAATTGATTTCTAGCAAAAAAATTACTTTTCGCCGCGAAACAATTTTCACATTTTATGTATAATCGTTATGTAAGATATGACAAATTTTATTTATTGGCAATGTCTATTATTGTTGGATGATGGAGTACTTTGATAACAAGAATTAAATAATTTGGATTTTATATATATATATATATATATTAGGTGTTGGAATTAATTCGTAGCGTTTTTTAATGAAAGAATGTTATTTATTTCACATGAGCATTAAAAAATACATTAATGAAAGTACTTCCCATCACTTGTAAAACGCTACGAATTAATTCCAACACCTAATATATATAAACATATATACATATATATTTCAGTTGAAAGAAGACTTATTTAATAATATAAAAATAACATCAAAATTTTAGTTGAGCTGCACTATCATTGTATTTTATACATGAAACAAATATTAAAAATAAAAGAAATAATTTAATGAGCCAAAGTGGATCTTAATCATGCTAATTTTTAATATTATAAATTGCATGTATAGGATGCTTCCTTTAATTCGAGCATTTAGAAAATTTTTCTTGTTTTTAATAACATGACAATGTGATAAAATATAAAATAGAAAAGTTGTTTGTTTCATAGGAGCAAATATTATCGTAAATAGCATATTTTTTCATACTTATTATTTTACGAGATTTCAAAATCATTTCCAAATGGAGTTCTATAAATTTTTCGCTTAATATGATTCCGTTAATAAAAGTGAAAATGAAGTTATCAAAAAGTCAATAGTTAACGAGATATTTTGTATTTTATATTTTATTTTATTTGCATATTTTATGTAAATAATTTTTAATTATAAATTGAAATATAATTCCGATGTGATTGCAATAATTTATTTTATTATTTTAAAATTATTTTTAGCTGTTTGAGTTGGAAATGTGGAAGTTTCCAAACTGTATTTTATTTATGATTGACTATGATGACTACGATTAACTTTTGCTTATATTATCATTTCTTATTAGTGGACTGAATATGGTCTGATTAGAAGTCAAAGCCATTATATAGTATACTTACACAGTGTTTCCTCCATCTAAAACATTTAAAATATTTCCGTTGTTTTTAATAATACGACAAAATGTTAGAGATAAAATAGAAAGAGATTGTTTTGAAGGGACAAATATTATCACAAATATTTTAACTATTCATTATTTTTTAAATAAAATTATGTGATTTCTTTTACATAATAATTCCTTTAGTTATTCTGTACATGAGAAAATATCAAAATAATTTTACTTTGTACCTGTTGTACCATGATCCTTAGTTAAGTCTACATCTTAGGTCTGTTTTCTCTAGCTGAACTAGTGTACATTTTTAGAACTTAAAGTGAGCTAGATATATGTCTGATATTTCTCGAAAGCAAGAAAGAGAATTCTAGTGCAATCTAGTGCAGGAACGGAAAACAGACCATTTGTTTATTTGCATCATGGCTTATAATGAAGAAGCAGCAGATTGAAGTCGGCTGCATCGTTATAATCAAGTTTGTTAGCATACTGCTAGCGTACTACTAGCATTTTATTATCTGGGTAATTGGAAGCCAATGATAGCTATAATATTAACACTCATAACTATTGAATGACAAATAATAACTATTGGATTACTACAATAGTTATTATTTATTAATTAATGATTAGGTCCTTACCTAATGGCAACCGTGACATACAAAGGATATGTACGATTGAGAAAATTAACAGTTACAGAAACTTATTAGGTGTTGGAATTAATTCGTAGCGTTTTTTAATGAAAGAATGTTATTTATTTCACATGAGCATTAAAAAATACATTAATGAAAGTACTTCCCATCACTTGTAAAACGCTACGAATTAATTCCAACACCTAATATAAGATCGAATCTATTTGTCAATGAAGAGTGATGATTGAGTGTCAGTAGTTACCATTTATATTTTGACAAACTGAAAATAATTGTTACGATATTCAATCAGTAAAATCTATAAATTTTTAGATCACTTATGAAAAAAATATTTTAATTATACGCGTTCCATCTTTTTAACAATTTCTATTAACCAGATATGTCAGTTATACAATTAACATTGTGCGATGTTCGTGGATTATCAAAGTAACAATTCTCATATGATCGCAGAAGTAAAATAGCTAGATGAGGTATAATTTAAGATGGGTGACCGGTTAGAAGCATCATGAAACTAATTTTCGAATTTAGAAGGGAAACATTCTTTTATCATAATTTTGCCGTACGTATTCTGGAATATGATGCGCTAATCAGTAATATTCATTTTAGCATTAATAAGTAATAATTAATTCATACCTATTGGTAATACCATTCGCCAATGGTTACTAATCGAAGATTACTATATGCCAATAGTTACTATTCGCCAAATTACAGTTCACCAACAGTTATTATTGGTCAAGAGTATCGTTAACTCCCAATCGTATTTTTTTTATAAGGATTGAGGTAAGAGTAAATATGTTTTTACTATGTATTATATAGTAAATGTACATATTATCTAGTAAATTAATAATTTATTAAGGATAGCGACATTTTTATATTTAATTGATACTTTTGCTCAAATTTTACGTATAGTCTGTTCCACAAGAAAGTGTATGTGGCAGCATTTGAACACACAGTACACAACTTAGAAAAAAATTAAGGATTTTAATATATTAAAGTAGACTCAAAAAGATATTGCGCAATTATTTAATAATGGGTCCAGTTACATCTATTGTCAATTATTGCTTGCCAACTTTTTGATATACTTTTACCTAATTTTTCAGTATATTCAAATAGATAGAGAGCTTGATTTTAATCGACAACTGCTTAAGATACACTAAAAATAGATTTTTCTCTTAGTTCGAACTTCATCTAAGATCAAACATTCTCAATGGACTTTGCGTCTGGAGATAAGTAGGTCAATCCACTGTTAATGTTACTTTCATATTTTCTTCTATGCGAAAAAGCGACTTCGATGTTTAGGATCATTTCTGAAGCTTCCAATTGTCTCTAATTTTCACATAAAATTTCTCAGCGGATGTCAATAAATATTTCTAATAAATATTATGCATATTGTCAGCGTTTAGATTATCGATAAACAAATAGAGACAATTGGAAGCTTCGCTTACAGAAACACCCCCAAGTATGGATACTTTACTGCTGAATGATTCTATTACTAGGGATTGACCAGACTCTTCGTATGAATAATCAAAAAGAATCCAAAAAGAAGCTTTATATTACGTTATTCCAATCACTATTCAAATTTTTTTGAGCCCATGCCAGTCGTTTTGTTTTTGTATTGGAAGAAGTTTTTGAACTGTGAAACGACAGTCTACCTTTGCTTCATAAAATGACGTCTGATGATATTTATTCCAACATTTATATCCTTCTCACGTAGTTGATTTCGAGCTTAATGCAATACTAGCATAGGATTTCATTAAAAAATAGACGAATGATCATTTTATTCTCTCTTAATGAGTTAATCCACTTTCTGGCAAATCGTCAACATTTCCTACTTTTTTGTATTTTTTAATTCACTTCTAACCAAATGACTTTAACTTTTTAAGATATTTTTAATTCTGAGCATACTAATTTTGGTACTTTTTAGAACTAAAAAACACTTTTGCAAAACTAAGAACACTACCTCATAACGCTTGAGATACTTTTTGAAAATTACATTTCTGACAAAAACTAAAGCTTGGTTTACACGATGCGAGCTACTAACTTGCCAATACTAGTCTTCGAATTGCATGGCTAGTTATCTTATTAGCTGTATGTTCTTTACTACGTATTGTTTGAACATCTACTAGTCATACTAATTTGTGCGTTTATAAAGGACCAGTAGCCTATTGCATAGTGGGCGAAGAGAGTGAACAGTAGAACAAAAATATTTGAAATAGTTGACTTTGCTAGTTACTGCCCAACTCACACGATTGATAATTCGGCCAATCCGTTTACATGAAGCCAATAGCTGATTGGAGTCTTTATAATATAGAGTCTAGCCACTCAATGTGACTGGTTTCATTGGTTAATCCTAAATTTCTTCAAAATGGCAGTACCAGTCAAAGCGTAGCATACATTCAAAGAACATACATTCCACATTTACTGTACACACACACACACACACACACACACACACACACACACACACACACACACACATTCGCACCAGATTTACACATATATTTCTCATTTTGAATTAGGATCATGGCACACAAAAAACTTAAGGCAATAAGACATATAAGCAGTAAAGAAATCAACATGTTCGTTGGCTACTGTTTATGTTATGGTCTTACGAACTTTATTGTGATTGATCATTTCGCTTACTGCTTAAGTTTTTTGTGTGCTATGGCTATTAAGATTATATATTTTCTTATGAAACAGACTAAATGCATATATTTTCTAGTAAGTGTATACATTTATTAAATTTTATGCTTTGACTGTGACATATATTGTACATTACCAAACTAAACGTTTGAGGTCATATAAATATAGCATTTAAGAATATTTTAGTGAAACTCTACTTAAAAATTTGATTTATGCATTACTCAATAATTGTTATCAATTTCAATCTTAGATAAGCATATTTAGTATAGTTATTATTATCATCATTATTTAAATAATATAAAAGAAATCGGTTATGACAGGCTGTAAAACTTTTTTTCCAAAACTAAGCTATGGATTATTTTAGGAAATTGATAAAAAAATAAAAAATAAATAAACAAACTTGTAACTAGATTATTTAAGGATGTATTAGACAGACAATTTCACTGCAAAGAAAATTAAATTTGGAAGTATGTTTAATAAATATTTACATTTCAAATAAATTATTATATATGAAAGTTGTGTGAATAATTATATATTCGTTTACATACTAATAATACATTTTTATTTATTTTATTTAATTATTTTTATTGTTAAAAATTAAAATTTTAAAAATGATTAAAAAATTTTTCTTTTTCTTTTATAAGTACTTTAAATATTTAAAATAATTTATGCAAAGTTTCATTGTGATTCACTGCGATTAGTTACAAAGAATAAATAAATATTTTGTTTATTTACTGGACAACTAGTTTATGCATCGCAATGTAACTCTACGTAAATAATCTTTAATACATAATGTATTTATATGAAAAAATTGAGATTTTTATCTTTTATTTTGTAATACATTTCCATATATTTTTATTAAAGCATAGATTAAAAAATCTATTATTTATTAAAATAATATGATCTAGATAGTAAACCAAATTTGTCGCATTATATTTTTAAACTTAAATGATTTAGAATAATCTATAATTTTTTCATAATTTTGTTATCGTTTTGAAAAAAATAAAAAAAGAAGATTAAATATAATATCTAAAGATGAGATTAAATGTATAATATCTATAATATCTAAAGATGAGATTAAATGTAAATTACTTTGACGAAAAAAAGTCTGGTGTTCTGTTATTCTTTTTGTAAAAACTTTGTTAGAATTTTCAAACATTTCATATTATTTTTTATTTTATTGTAAAAAAAATTAAATAATAAAAATATGTTAAATTATGATATATTTAAAAGAGTATAAGATAAAATTTAATTTTATTTTATATTGTAGATATTTTTAGTTAATGGATTTAAACTTTTGGCTCACTATGTATTTCGCTTTGTAATATGTATTATGTAAATGTAAACTATTTAAATTACTAATAATGGACTATTTAGAAATGCAATATTTTGTGATTCAAGATAGTATTTTACAAGTTATTCCCATTTTTATCCTTGATACATCGTTAAATATGCTAATTGTGAACTATAATGTTCACGAAATGTTAGCATATTTGACAGTGTACTAATTAAGACACAAAGATAATATTTGTAAACCATGTAACTTCCTTGAAAAAAATACTTGCGGAAGCCTCAAAAGTATTATTTTGTAATTTTTATATTAACAAATTCTGTAGTTTTTTCAAATTTTTCATGAAAGTTAGGAGTATTATCAATAGAAGCATTAAAAAAATTATTACTTTGGAACATCGCCTTAGTAAAATTAAGTAACGAGTGTTCAGGTTTAGAGTTTATGTAGAAATTTATTTGATCACACATACACATACACATACGCGCGCGCGCACAAGGCACTCAATTATTAGTTCATACAAATATAGTAACCTTTGTAAATTCTTGTTGAAGGTGAAGAATGGGAAATTATGAGGGGTACATGGTATTATGATGGCAGTTGGATACCCTTGGAAACAGAACATTCTAAAGTAATAGAAAAGGTACATCTTGAATTATTTCAAAAGGAAAGCAGCAATCAAAATATCATTACGTGTGAAACAAATCCTCCTCAATCTTATAAAGGTACTCTTTTCATTGTTTTCATATTTTTCTTGATTTTCTTACTTGTGTAACATGTCCTTACATAAATTTTAAAACTTATTGCGTTTTCAGTGTTACATACTGAGCAATTTTCCGAGTTTCACGTTGATTGGCACTCGGTTAACGATGTGACATTATATAGCGAATATACACCTACTAAATTAATGCGTAGCGTTACATCAAAGTTGGGTTTTGCTAAAAGTAAGTTCAGGATTAATAATAATAAAAATTAAACTATAAATAATAAAAAGGGAATCATTCGTATTTTTATGTATTATTTCAATACATTTTTTTCTACTCTAAATTGACAGCAACAGGCTATCGATTAAAAAGAGGCTATAAAACGCGTACAAATATGGAGGATAAGCCACGTGATATCGATCATCTAGTATTTGTTGTTCATGGAATAGGACAAAAGCGAGATACGGGGAAAATTATCCGTAATACCACATGGTATAATAATAATAATCATTTTTTGTAGTATACAGAGTGTTTCGTAAACAAATTGATAAAGTTCTAAAATGTTCTGTAGTCACTAATCATATTAATAGGCGCATTTTTTAATGGACTCATTCTAAATGATCGAGAATGCTAACTATGTTTATTTCTGTTGTATATATTTGAAGTATAATTATCTTTTTTGACATTCTTAATTAACGAAAATACGTTTTAATCTTTTACCGGCAACAACGAATTTTACTCTCTTCGTTAACAACAGAGATCTTTGAGAGACAGAACAAATTTTGATAATTATTGGTTTTAGGGGAAGCATCTTTGATGACCTTACTCTTAACATATATTGTTAAAAGCATTCTTTTGAGTGAATTCCGGAAAGTTTTAACCGTCACTTATTCTTTGTTTATTAAAAAAGAAATTATTACAAATTTATTTAAAAATTATTTAACAAGGAAAGTTAAATTTTATTTAAATAAGTAAATAATAGATATCGATTTAATAAATATAGCATTAGTGACATATTTGCATGCTCTATAATTACATATGCATGCATCATTAGGATCAAAATGTACACGAAACAGAAAATAGGCTGTGTGTTCGTAATTTTTCTCCGTAAGAGTTGTATCTGCGATTAATCGATCGATTAAGGAGTTAGTCCATCCAAAAGGCCTCAAAATCATATCTTATTTTAGAAGTTTATTAATAAAAAACTATACATGATACAAAAAATCTTTTTGTACTTATTTATTATTCTTATCTGAGTGTACAAAACGTATAACAATTATGTTCCTAGCAAACAAAATAGCGGCGTTATAGCACGTTTTTTGGAGGCTTATACACGATAAAGGCGTGATCCGAAATATGCTGTATCAAAAATTTGATTAATTATTTTTAATCTACATTAAATTTATTAAAGAAATACCTGTCAAATTAAAAAAAATATTTAAAAAATGTGAAAATGTTCATGCGAAAAAAGTTCAATTTTTACGTTAAAATTCAATGTAAAAGTATCTGTAATTACAGAAAAAATATGTAAGTTGTCGCAAAAAACCACAGGGTTGTTTTTCTCTTCAATTGACAATAATGTGCAAGATTTCAGAGCATTTGGATCAATTTCGTAATACGTTGAAAGCATCATTCTGAGAAAAACGCGATTAAAGTTTTAAGTAAGGTTTTTTCTAAACTAGTATAATCTATAATTAAATTGTATGTCGATATCATCTATAGTATAAATACATAACTATAAACCTATTTTACAATCATGTAAGCGTATAAAATCTATTTTACAATCATGTAAGCGTAGTTGTAAGTGGTTATAGTTACAAAAATTGACCAATCACAGTAGAATATTCTCATATTCGATTGGTCAATTTTTACAACTATAACCACTTAACAACTTATGCAGTTGTAGAATTGTTAAAATTAATAGTTCAAATAATGACTGAATTATTTAGATAAACGGTGCGGTGCCAACTGTATCTTCGTTAATATTGGAATTTTACTTTTGGTTAAATTCTTCTACATCTTTTCTTCTATCTTTTTTATTTAGAATGGTCTCCAAAATATGTTTTAGAAGTTTGTCAGTTTTTTCGTACAACATTTTGTATAATACTGTATTTTGTATGGTATTATATTTTTATAAAATAATATTATTTTTAAGTGTCAATAAATTAATAGTTTTAGAGATTGCGTGGATTGGCTTAAGCAAAAATACTTTCCAAATTCTAAACACAGAGTAGAATTCTTTCCAGTTGAATGGCGATCATCGTTAAAGTTAGATGGAGGTAAAATACACATACTTTACAGCACTAATAACTATCTACTTAATTTTATCGAATGTGCAATCTCTTCTTTCAGATATAGTAGACGCAATTACACCTTACAGTGTATTAAGTATACGTCACTTGCTTAATACATCAGCAATGGATATTTTGTATTATACAAGTCCTCTGTATGGTGCTGAAGTTCGAGCTGGATTACAAAAAGAGTTAAATAGTTTATACTGTATGTTTGCGAGTCGGCATCCCGATTGGCAAGGAAAGATTTCAATTTTAGCGCACTCTCTAGGATGTGTGATTGTATATGACATAGTTACAGGCTGGATAGGACCTGACATGCGACTCTCATGTCCGCAGGCGCAAGAAGTTTTATTGCAAGGATTACAATTTCCTGTGAGCAATTACATGGAAAGAAATTTACTTGTTTTAAGTAAAATTTGTTTTATATAAATAATTTTCACATAGTCCATAACAAATATAAAATTGATTCTTAGAAACAACTTTCTCGTTACTAGTAAATAATTTTTATAATAAATAATTATCTCTAATTATAAAATGATTAGAAATAATTAATTAATTGGAGTCCTAAGGTTGCTTTCGAGCAAGCATTAGAATATGAATACCACGGTGGAAAAATTTCGCTGAAATTTCGTTGAAACTCCACTGATTTTGCTGAAATTGTCTTTCGTTTCGGAACATTTTTTAGTGAAATTTCAGAAAAATAAAATTAATTAATTCAGTTTTATTGCTAAAATAAATATTATTTTCACATGATAAAATTACGATTAAAAAAAAACATTCCTGAATTCGGTAATTAATTTCATACTTCCAAGCAGTCACCCATCTTAAGCTGTACCGCACATAGCGTGCTTGATTTCTGTGATCGTACGGGAACTGCTCCTTCGACGATCCACGAATATATCTATAATACTAATAGACATATAGTTGTAATATACCTGATCAAAGATGTACAAAGAATGGAAACACGCATACAGAAAAAAAATTATTAGGTGTACAAATAAGTTTCCGCCGTTTGACAAAAGACGGTGCCACTAGCAAGCTATGGTTAAAATTGTCTGATGTAAAACATATCGTAAGGTTGGGCATCTGTCAACAACATAACCTTGAAATACTAGCGATTTTGTATCAGCATCATATTTTTTTTTGTGCGAAAATGCCGAGCCGAATAAGTGTTCATTTGCGGGAACTTTTGATTTACTTCTTTAATTTGAAGAAATCTGCAGCTGAGGCTCATCGATTGCTTGTAGAAGCATATGGTGAGGCTGCCTTAAGTGAGAGAAGTTGTCGTGAATGGTTTCAAAAATTTAAGAACGGGTGAATTTGACGTCGAAGATAAAGAACGTAGCGGAAGGCCGAAAGTGTACGAAGACGCGGAATTGGAAGCATTATTGAATGAAGATTCGTGCCAAAAAGAACTTGCACTTACATTTTGACTTACATCAATAAAACATTATGTATCGTTCTTTCACAATAAATGCTTAATTTTTGATAAAAACGGCGGAAACTTATTTGTACACCTAATAATATTAAATATAATTATAATGTATTAATAAAAACATGTTATATTTTCATATATACACACACACATATATATATATATATATATATATATATTAAAAAATTTATTTAAAAAATTAATATAAAAAATTAATTTTCGCGTACTTGTAATAATTTTGCAATATTTTTAGCGAAAAATTAAAGAATATTTAATATATTTTTTAGAGAAATATAAAATTTTCGAAACAATTTTCAGACTTTGGAAAATAGTCGGAACTTAAATTTTTACTAACTGTAAAAACTTAACTGTTTACAAAATTTGCAACAAATTATTTCTAATTATTGGAATTATATCAAGTGAAAATTGTTTTCTCATTTACAGATTGAAAATTTGTTTTGCTTGGGTTCGCCATTGTCCGTATTTTTAGCTCTGCGCACTCGTACTCCATCCAACAGATTAGATGTGATGCCGCAAGGTTTATGTAAAAGATTCTATAACATATTTCACTGGTCCGATCCAGTGGCTTATAGAATGGAACCGCTTTTGGAAAGGGGTTACAGTAAAATCGAGCCAGTTCTAATACCACCATACGGAGGAATTGATGGTCAACAAATACCACAATCGCCTTCATCACTGAACAACGTCGATCCGACTCTACCGCCAACAGGTATTTTATTTATCAGTCTATTCTTAAGATATTTAAATATCTTTTATGACATGTTTTAAAGTTCGAAATATAAAGTCTAATTAATTTTTGTGTTTTTTTAAATTTTTGTATTTTCGACTTTGTCTTCTAATTCGTATTTGTCTTCTAAAATATCGATATATAATTAACAATTATTTTATATATAAACTTGTATTAATACTTTTACATAGACATATATTACTCTGCAGTTATTGCAATAAACATTCAGTTCAAAATTGATCTAAATTAAAATAGGACAAGTAATGAGAAAGTATCTTCATTTTTAAACTATATACAGATATACAGATCAAATTAATCATAACATTTTAACAAAAGTGGATTATCATGATTTTCATGTAAAAAAACATGTTTTAATGAAAATTAAAATGTTTCATATTTGCAAAATGGACGCAAAAAATGTGTTCTATTTAATACTTAATTCTTCAAAAAAATATTGATTTCTTCCTTGGAAATATAACTATTTTCAAAAATCTGAACTGACAATAAGAGTATTTAAAATAGTATAGAGTTAACGAATTTAACACATACAGGTTAAGTCAACTAAAGTAAATGAACAAAAATTTTACTTAATATAGAGTTTTTATATGTATCAATAGAAAATGATGATAAAGATGATAGTCCAGTGGATAGTCCACCCAATCGTAATGCAGAGAAGGGCTGGAGTCTTTGGGATTTAGTGCGAGGTGGTTGGAACATTAGAGAAGGTCCATCTTCGCCAACACCAGATTCAAATCCACCAATCCGTCCAGGTCAAGGTAATTCTATACATATTATTACAATGTACAGAAACCTTCTCTGCATCATAAATTATTTATAAATATTTTTTGCGTCATTAGAATTAGCACAACGATTGGATTATGTGCTTCGTGCGGTTGGCTTAGGAAGAAATTATTTATATACTGTAACGGCACATACGGCATATTGGAATAACTACGATGTAGCCTATTTCGTATTAACAAGACTCTTTCCAACGCTGGAAACTTGATGGCGGTTTAAACAGTTTAAAGCAGAGTCCCAGCAGTTTCTGCTAAGATGCTCTAGTCCATTGTAGGCCTTCTCTAGAACGTGATATCGCAAATAGGTCTGCTACCAAAACAATCTGTGATAACGGAAAAATGATACAATAATGTTGCGAATTCTATGAAAATCGATCATTTTATATAATTGTATAATTTAGTAATCGCTCTGCATCAAGTTATATGAGACGAACGTTGTCTTTACTCGTTTTGGAAAGTAATTGTTTGTACTAAACATTAGGTAATCGACATTTGTACATAACATAATAAATTCGGTATACAGAAGCGCATGAGAGAAAATGATAAATTTTATGAAATTTTATGTTACTATTTAATAGATACAGTATATGAATATGCTAGATATTTATTAAGTATAATATTTTGTAAAACTCTCTATGACTTGTTATGACACGGCAAGCTGTTTTCAAATAATAAAATCATTCTACAACAAGCCGTTACTAGTCTAAAGTCTTAAGCCGTAAATTTATCAATCACAGTCGAATGTGAAAAGAATAATTGATTGCGATTGGTCAATTTCTTATGTCTTAAGACTTAAAAACTTAGGTAATGGTTTGTTGTAGAAAACTCATAACTGATACATTAGTTTGGTAACTAATGTATTCTCTATGTTGATTGCCTTTGTTATTGCCATATGTATAAATAACATTTTAAGATTAGCGCCAAATACGCTAAATATATTATTGATCTTACAATGAAATGAAGTAAGATATTGTGATGCTTACGAATTTTTCTTACATATATATTTGTTGTTAATCGATTTACGAATGTATACTCAGAAGTATTCATATAATGTAGAAATACTTGAATAATGCAAAAACACGAGACACCATATAACACAGATTTTTAAATAATATATAACTTATTAAAATACAGTATACAAGTATTTTGGTATAGCTTTATATCTCTCTAATTCATACTTTTAATTTAATAACAAGTTCGTATTATATAATTGTGTTCCTTTATATTGTTTTAAAGAACTTAAGGAAGTGCAAAATATTCGTATGAATTCTATTAAGAGGCTTCTGAGTATAGTCGCCATTATATTGGGTCGTGGCATCATAAGCCAGAAATAGCACGTTGAAATTTTTTGTATGCCATTTGTAAATAAATTTGGATAAAACGAAATATGTAATGAAATCGATTTTAAAATACTCATAAACTATCCTTCCTCCCTCTCACGGGAAATAATCGCAAAAAGCATGTGAAATCTTAGAACATGTATAAATGGAAGGAGAATTGCCTACGCTGCCCATGTATCGAGCTTAAAATCAACATTTGTGCGAGAGAGAAAGCTAGAGAGTTCCAAATCGCAATGCGCATGCTCAGGCTGTCGTCTGTGTGAGTTGTACATTTTTTTTAGTGTTCCTCACACATTAACAACAAAGTAAAACGGGGGAAAACGGAATGACACATGTGCATTACAGTCAATTGGGACTATAATTTTCTGAACTGTCGTAATAGATATTGGCTTCAGGGAATAGCGATTATGTAACTTTTTCTCCAAGGCGGAAACGTGAAGAGTGAACATTTTTTGTACATAAAAATTTTCATTTTTCACGTTTCCGCTCTAAAGAAAAAGTTATATGATTGCTACCCAGATTCAATACTCAATTCCTCTTCCATTTATATAGGTATATGTTTTATGTGTGAAATACATTTACTTAACTGTACATAGGCGTAGCCTATTTTTATCTTACGACTATTTGCGAACTGTCAGGGGAGATAAGAATTTCTTTTATTTTTTGTTAAAGCGATCTTATTTTGTTTGTCTTTTGTTTGTCAAATTTTCTTCATTTATAAATAGCGTGCAAAAAACTTCAACGTATTATTTCTCGCTTATGACATCATGATTCAATGTGGCTGCAGCAATCATTCAGAAACTTAATAGAATGCGGTCCGTGCGTGGTTTGCGCTTGCAGCGCTTTTAAGCACTAACAATAAGCATCATTTGTCCTTTAATATTTAAAGTTCGACCGAAATTTTGGTTTTGGTTTCGATTTCGGTCAGTTTCAATAAAAAATCAGAGTTTCAATTTGATTTCGATTTCTGAGTACAAACTTTGATATGATCCTAATAATAACTGATTTGATTTTTCTAAAAGTTGAAAATGCAATATTATTATATTATTATAGTTAGATATTTTGATAAAATATTGTTTTTTAAAGAGTACATAACTCTTTCTTTTTTTTTTAATAAGACTTATCTAAGTTTCAGTTTCGATTTCGTTTTCGGTCGAAATTGAATGACAATCGAATATTCGTTTTCAGTTTCGGCCGGAGGTCAAAATTATCCTGAAAAAGATCCTGAGTTATCTTCAAGGCTGTGTTCGAAAATACTTTCTAAGTACCTCCGAGTATCATTATATCCTTGTTCAACATTTGGTGAACAACAAGAATAAAATAATATTTGGATATACTCGTAGTATTTTTTAACGCAGCTCAAAAAATTTTAGTTATTTATTAAAGAATTATTAACAAATAAAGTCAATGTAATAAATGAGTTTAACTTTATAATTAAAATCTATATGAAACTTCAATTCACGTAAACGTGATAGTGAATTCCGCCCTCTCCTCTTGCACGAGGGCCTCCATCTCCGAAAAATATAATCCTAACCCAAATCTAAATCAAATTTTGGTATTGAGTATAGGCCTCGATTTGAGTTGAAAGTTGTAATCCTAAGTGGAACCTCGCTTCACATTGTAAAAGACATATCCGGAAGCGCAATACTGTAGATTTCGCCTCCGTTGTGGGCTGCAATACTAAAAAATTGATCTAACCATCTGTTAAATACTTTCGTATGAATTTATAGCTTTCCACGCGAAGCAAGGTTTCATATGGATTTCAACAACTTTCCATGGTTGAATTCGAAAGGTTTACCCATTATGCATGATCTGTCGGAGGACTCGTCACATAATCTGAAATCTCAACTAATCAGAAATTGAGCTCATTACAGCGTGAATGAGTCATGTGAATCACTGCAAATAAGTTCAAAACTTGATTGGCTGACAGATCCCGCATTACTTTCAACTTACTGCGCATCCGTAGAAATGGGAAACCTTTCTAATTCAAAAAATCAAAAAATCTTTCTAATTCAATCAAGCAACTTCCATGTGAAAGTAACAATTTGGATTAGGTTACTTTTTTGATAGACTTTATTCGCAGGGAGGGGCGGAATCCACTATATCCATACACAGGGTGACCTTTATGATTCCTGCATACTAAGAATAGCCAAAAAATGAATTGATTTGATTTCTGCGTCGTAAATCAATAAGATCGAATATACTATATATATATATATATATATATATATATATATATACATATACATATAAAATGTATAAAAAATATATAAATATGAAACACATTAATCCTCATCAGATATTATCATATTTAATATATTTTTACAGTAAAACTGCCCTGGTGGAAAAAAAATCGCCGAAATTATTGAAATCGACAATTATTGAAAGCGTTGAAATAAGAAATGAAAATGACTGACATATTATTGAAAATATTTCAGCATAAATAATACTTTTAATATTGAAAATAATATGAATTTTAAAGATAATGAAAATTAATGAAAATTAATGAAGAGTGCATGTAAAATGCACAAAATACTATTTTCTAAACAATAAACTCATGAATTTATTTATTGATCTATTTATCTATTTATTTTCATGATGTTTAATAGGTGAATTAGAATCCATGATTGAAATAATAAAAATACTAAAGAAACGTTACAATCGATGTATGTACACTCGGTATTCCTTGGTTGGTCATATTGTTTCTATCTTACAAAGAGCGTTTTCTTTTCGGTTATAAATAAAATCTTGTGACGAAAATATAAACTAAATATGTACATTGTAAAGTATGAATACAGAATTATAATAAAATGAGAACTAAGGAAATTATAAACCATCCATGGTAGTTATAGAAGGCAATTATTTGCTTATGATAGACGACCACGATTTTACATTTATCTTTATTAACAATAACAGAATAAATAAACTGAGTAATAAATTGATACAAATCTCTTTTCTGAGGATTTATGCCAGCTTCTGGAGTAGGAAAACTTGAATTTATCCATCATGACATTGAAATCGATGTCATTTCTCACTGGGTAACGACGAAGCATTTTAGTGGTCATAAATTTCCAGCGCAATCACGTAACCAGACAAAACGTATGTCGCAACAAGAACCGGACGTTCGTGTAGCGAATTTAATTTTTTATTATATTCTGCGAATATCATTAATTAAACGACTGACGTCCACGCAATCATACGGAGCTCTTGCTCATTTATAAAAACATAAACTCAACGACCAGCAAAATTTATGGTCTCTTTTGATAAAAATTATTTCATAATCTTAATGGAATATATTTTGTACTAATTAATTATTGAATCAACTCATTCTTTCTAGAATCATACACGTTATGTTTTTAATACATACACGAACTACAATTGGACCTTTCATATTCAATCAAATATTTGTACACATAACTCTGAAAAAACTATATATTTCGACTAATATAAAAACTATATATCTCTACTAATTTTTTTCCAGAAAAACGTCAGACATCAAGAGATATGATTTGATAAAATCAAAATTCAAGTTTGTTGATAAATTACAAGAGGTAAAAATGTTTAAAAAAGAACTTTCAAAGGAAGTTAACGATTTGAAATTTTTACTAAATTTCATAGATTTACGTGTGTAATTCTAGGATTAAGCCATTCGAGTACTCATAAAAATACTTTTGTCGCAAAATTATTAAAAACCGTTTCTAGAAAAAAAAATGTATGAATAAAATTGACAGTTTTCTATTAATGGAAAAAAATAATTAAAATAAGTAAAAATAAAATGTATAATTGATGTAAACACGAATGTTTTCTCCTACGCTTTTAATGTATGAGAAAGGGTTAATTACGTTGACATTGCATCGTGATCTTTGCGCGAGAACGTAGTATTATGAAGCACTATTATTTATTACCGACATCATATATTAACCTTTGGCTCTTAATATAATGTGATAAAGCAATTTATACTGGCACATATGCCGATAAACACATATCGAGAATAAAAAATGTACAGAATTTAAATAACGCTCAATATTACTAAAAGTTATATTTCTATTATTTCTATTTAAAGATAGTCTAGTAGAATTTTTCTATATTTTATTAAAAAGTATATATTTTGTTTTAATAATATATAAATATATGATAATATATGATATAATTAATAATTTAGTTATCTTTATGTCAATGGCAAATTGTAACATATTAAAAATTACAATAAATTCTTTGGAAAATCAAGTAAGTGCAAAGAAATAAACGAATTTTCTCTACACCTCAATTTTAATAAAGCCAATATTGTGCCGATATATAAGGTTTCTTGAACTTGATTATAGATACGATAATCAATAACCATCATGATAACTACAGAAATCAATAATCATCTCTTGTAGTAGTTATAGAAAGTAATGACTTACGAAGTATTACATCACGGTACTGACAATAACAGAAGAAAGAAACTAAGCAATAAATTAATGTAATTGAATTCAGATGGATAGCTTGCATTATTACTTATTAATGCTATCTGTTGAATTCATCGTATAATTATCTATAAATAACGAGTAAGGTCACAGGTTTGGTTATCTCATTAAACTTACAAATAAACTATGTAGCAAGTCTTAAAAATTTTCAATTAACAATTAAGCGATTGTTGCCTCGAAATGATTCTATAGCTCCAACATAGCTTGCTTTTTCAAATCATTTAATTTCGTTCTCTACAAAAAGAAGTCCATTAAAAGCATAATATCTCACGTTGTAATTGATACCATTAGCCGAATCGTAGAAAATTCGATAGATCCGGATAGCTCAGTACAATGTACATCATCATTGTTCAATGGGTAATAGAAACTCGAGTCATTACATAAATGATCGTGTCACTCACCTTTTTTCCAGAGTAACTTTCAATGTTCCGAAATCAGAATGTTATCTGTCATGATAAATCCACCTAATGCGTAACTCCTTTCGTCATTAGGACATACGCTAAACTAAGATCACAATCCAAATACGCTCATCTTAATAAACGTCAAGAGAGAGGAAATGCAGGAAAGGAAGACGAAATCGCGCATCTTGTAAAGATGAAAATCCTTACATTCTTCTCCTTTACATTTTTTAATCCACTACTTATTTTAATATATGTAAATTACAGACAGAATCCCTACTGAAAAAGATCATGTCACACAGTTGGATGATGAAATCATGTAATTAAAACAACGTAAATTATGTAACGAATTGTTCCAAATCCGTTCCATAGTATCCGTTCATATGATGATATTTTCTTTTTTCTTCTATTTCTATCATTCAATTCTTTAAAATTTGACAACTATAAAATCACATGATGGATGAAATTAATTATTTCTAATATCATGTGATTTTTCAAATTATGTCATTTTAAAAAATCACGTACTGATTTGGAACAATCTGTTACGTGATTTACATGTTTTAATTACACGATTTCATCATGTAACATTGTGACATGATTTTTTTTTTCAGGGAACGACTTCGCTCATTCTTACTAGCATACAAAAATGAAAGCCGAAAAATTTAATAAATGGAAAATTTAACAGGAGAAAAGATAAATATAAAATTAAATATAATGCATTTAAATTTTACACATAAATTTTACACATTTTACTACAATATTTTTAATAAAAATATAATTAAACGCGTCGTCAGCATGTTGAGCTTGCGTTTACTTGTTAGTAAACCATAATTTTAGTGAAATGCTCGCGCGATCGTATCAAGGATGGAATTCAATCGTATTTTTTGGTATTAAAAATAATTCTAAAAAAATATTTTTTGTTTTCAATCGAATTCGAGTTTTCTCGTCATCTCAAAGATGAAAGAACACGCTAAAATACGCGTGATGCATTCCAAAACGGTGAAAAGCATCACAAACGTGACGAGATATCGCCGTACGAAAGCGGATACAAAAAAAAATCATCATTGACTTTTTGAGCAAAAAGCCGAAAGTGCTATTCACACAGGACTCTATTAGCGCATATAGATTTAATTAAAATGGGCATATGGTTCAGTGCGATGGTGCCTGCGCGCGCTTGACTTAATTGAAAAGCTGCGACCCGAAAAGTACTTCCAAGAGTAATAAACGAACAAGCGAGCGGAACTGGTCTTCGGTCTTTGCCTACGATATGAATACACTTATGAATAAGGAAAATGTTTCGTATATATTCGCCCATAAAACAATCTATCGTTGACGAGATTAATCCCCCCCCCCCCCTGTCAGAGTTAGCTCGTTTCAATCAAGTAATACATCTTTTTGAGCGAGCGAAGTTAGTTAGAGCGGAATATAACGGCTTGTAAAAGAAAAGTTTGGCTTAGATTCGCAAAGAAAGATCTTTTTATCTTTCTATCCTATTAGCGAAGATAATTTGTTTAATTTATTAAGTGATGCAAGAGAATAGAAGTTGAAAAGAAAAAATAAGTCGAGTGGATAAATGGTGCTTGCGTAGGGATGCTTAAGTTTATTAATTCCCATTCATTCATTTGGAATATCACAAGACACTTGATGTAATAGTCACATTAATTATACGTAGAATAATTGTTATACATTTCTATTAATAATCTCTCTCGATTTTACACGTTACATTGCGAATTGTTTTCTCTGTTGGATGATTATTGCGGTTGCCACCTTTCAATTAATGTCTCACTAAATTCCGAAGGCATATATATCGGAAATGAATAATTATTGTCGGCAACTCTCTTACCATTTCTCTAAATAAACAGAGTCACTTTTGTATTTTGTATCGGAAATTGCTATTACTCTACCGCAGATCTAGCATCAATTGTTCTTTACTTATGATGTAAGAATTTTAAATGGATTTTAAATAATAAAAAGTCATTGGATGTTTGACTCTGGAGATTTCTTTTTAGAACCGGAGGAAAAGATCGAGATTATTACCTTTATATAATATCATTTCTCGTTTCTTAAGAAAAAGATCATCAAAATTTAGGATTAGAGATTTTTCCCGCCGACAGAAAACTAACGAGATGGCAACCATGGTGATTATGTGAAAAAGTCATGAATTTTGCAAATGTATTTTGCGCACATGCCAAATGCGGCCATATTTAAACAGTTCCGCCGTGGTAACTTTAAAGTAACATATCGCAAATCGCAAAAATGAATACGTGTTAAATAAAAACGTGTAAGAATGTTTACGGAAAAGAAAAATTCAAAAATATGTAGTTTTATGGTTTCCCAAAAGAAAAGGTGGTAAAATGATAGAAGAAACTTGCCATAACATGGAATAAGCTTTGGCATAACGTCAAATTCAAATAACCGTGGCACTATGGCGACATCGATTTCGCTCTTCTGATGTTCAAAATGCACAACTGGGTTTCTTCCACCATGGTTGCTATATAGCAAATATGATCTAAAAACATCCAATACGACATACTATTAGAAAACTCTCTACAAATCAATTTCTTGCTCTATATACTTAGAATAAACTTGCAACATATCAAAAGAGTCGCATTTTATAAATAAATTATCTATCATGTCAGTATATACTTACTTTAAGCAATAAGAATTTAATGCAATAAACCCATTTTTAAAGATATTTTAATGATTATTACGAATCCGAAAATAATTAATTTAAATTTTGCTATTGTAAGGTTGTACAGTTATATGTTTAAGAATGAAGTGAATAAAAGAGTAAAGTAATACAACATGAAGTTTCGATAGAATGCAACCTTAATCCTAAACATCCCTAAACATTCAAGAGTACAATAATTAAATCAGCAATATTTTTACACATATTATTTAGCCTTAGTGTAATTCTAATCAAGTTGTATGAGAATATGCGATATGTACCGACGAATACATACATACATAGTTTACTTGGTCGAAGAGATAACGCACATATGTTTACGAGTGATCTCCACATGTGAAGAATATTTAAACCGTTTCTATTTACGGTATCGCGAGATACGGTATCGTAAGTAGAAACAGTTTAAATATTCAAAATATCCATAAAATTATACAATACATACTATTCTGAAATTTGTTCCTTTATAAAATATAATACTCATTATATATGTATACTATGTAGTTTCGTTGCTAGATATTCTTAGAAGATTCGAATGTCTTACGTACAGATGGAACGTACGGATGGACTACCAATAGTCAGATATATTAACAATCAGGATCATCACTCCGTGATATTCTTAGTCCCGATCGTTAGTATCATCGTTACTTTGATTTTAAGCGAAGCTTAAACTCTCTCTTTCTCTTTAAAGCTGATAGACAGACAGAAAGGGAGAGTTTAAGTCTTGCTTAAAGTTAAACGTTGATGTAATCAGGCCTGCTTAATCACTTACGATCAGTCAGAACGGATGCTTGTTACGAATGTCATTGTTAAGACACAGAAGTTTGAGCACAATCATGGAGCCCGCGCGGTGGACCGCTGCGCGCGTGAATTGGGTTGCTTGCTGAAGTGAGATCGCAACATTTCGCCCAGACGCATGAACTATTCAATATAAACAAAACGCACAGCGATTTTCCGCGTGCGTCCCACGATCATGCTCGAACTTCCGCGTCCTATTCGCATAGATAATGTTAAGATGATGGAAATTAGTTATATAAATAATCTATCTATAAAATAAAACAACATGTACAGATTTCTTGAGTATAAATGCTACTTTATCACGTATTAATGAAAATAAATTATACTTAATACATTGAATAATAATTATAAATTAAAACGATTAATACAAGAATATCAAGATTATTATCATTTTTTGGGTACGAGCCGCGTTTAGGAAAGGTATATAAACCCGAATCCTCATGCAGATGATATCTGCGCTTTCACACCGAGCGCCGATTGATGAAAAAGGGATTACACGTAGGAATAAAATTTACTTCCACTTTACTCTTTTTTTTTTTATCAATCACGCTCGGTATTAAGTGCCAACATCTGAGGAATTGAGCTAAAGAAAGCTTTTGTGACTTGCAAACGTCACTCGTTTTCTTTTACACGCGCGAAATTCGAATATTATGCAATAGTAGAATTTTTATCATTCGAGTGGATAATTCGCGGTATAAAAGGTATTAAATTTGGCAGCTTCAGTCTGAATAATATAAAAGCCTCCATGAGTATCTCTTAAATGAATAGATAAATACTAATCATGTATAATATTCGTTCAGTCTGCGGTTCTCTCGCCGAGAACAAGAGAATATTGCTTCCTCTAACAATAAGTTATAAATATGTAAAAAAAATATCAATAATAAAATGTATTTTCGTATAAAAGAAACTATTGATGAGCAATTCCGTCCGATAGGATATTGCTTCCACAAATGTGATGCAATGGACATGTTCCACTATGTGTTCTCTTAAACCTTTCTGATCTAAGAATATTTTTCGTACCAGAAGAGCATGGTCCGTTGTGTGCAGGGATACGAATTCGTTCTCGTCAAAGTGCACCGATAATCCATCAATAGTTTATAATCTGAGACGTTTTTTATGCCATTACGTCTATAACATGAGGTGAATACGATTAAGCATATGAAGAATAAGATATCTGTATGATTACACATAACGAGCCAAAAATTTCAATTATATCCTATTCCCGAATTTGAGAATTTTCATTCAAAACGACTGACTTGTAGCCAAATCGGTTGAACGCACTAGTGCTTACTAGTAAATAATAAAGTCGTTCTACATTGATTTAATCTGTGTAAAAGTAAAATGCAAATATTTCGAATTATAAAATATAGATTTTATTTAATAGCATAAAATATAAAATGTATTGAAAATTTTATCCGTTTAATCCGTTTTTATATTTATATTAAATATGTATTTTTATGTCAATTTATGTATAATGACTTTAATATGCATCAATAAGTATATTAAGTGCATTCAATCGAATTTGCTATCGTTCGCTATTAAAAAGTTGTTAAAGATCGTTACTCCTTTTATCTTTTTCGCACTTACATTTTATAAGAATATACAATCGTATAATTTATGACGTTAATTCGATCCTTTTCTCTCTTATACTTGTGCCCCCCTACATATTTTCTTTTCGGTAAGTTTTGCTGCCCTATAAATATATTACAATTTGATTTACATTTATACACATACAGATAAGTCCACGTATCTTATAGCCAGACGTACGTTTGTCTCAGATATAAAGAATAACATACGTTTCTCGTTGCAAAATATCGTGATATTTTAGCATTGAGAACGAATTCACGTCGGCATACACGGATATCTACTAAATTTCTTCGCCTCTTTCTTTGAAAAAAATCACTATTTTATATTTTGGCTTTACATTAATTAATTGTCAAGATTAAACAGGTACTATTATATGTCCACAAAGGCATGATCTTTGTTCTTCGTCTTGTATAATCTCAATGAATGTTTATCGCATCGATCTACTAAATAGTCAAAGTATATACTTGTGTTGTGAAAATTAGCGTCCGCGGAAATTCAATGGACAATACGCGCCACTCGCAAGTGCAAATTTACCGATGCTACATAAACTTGCACGATAATAAAAGCCTTTTAATCGACCCGCCCACACTTAGGTACGATGTTTTTGTTTATCCAGAAATCGCAACTCGAATAACTTTGCGCGAGCAGAGCGTCTTGACCAACAATCAAGACTCTCTTCGCGCCTGACCGATCAGCCTGCACGACTTCATTATGCCACACATAATGGTTAAATAACTGTTGCATAGCTGACACGTGTCTCTTCTCCTCGGGCGTAACAGCACCATAGGTTCCTAGAATGGCCGCGGCGTCACTGTCAGGATCGGCCAAATGCTGTCGGCGTGGTTGAGTGGCTACGTAAAATGGTATATTGGTGTTCATTCTGGCGAGCGTCAGTAACGGGCATACTACACGAATATCGGAAATCATTGTGATCAATCCCTTCAACGTAGCATTGTAGTGCCTGGAAAACAGGGGAATGATTCACTCACATACTGTAGCAATTGCCACTGCCAATCACAGCGACTTCTGCGTAAGGAGTTTTTTCCATTTCTTTTTTTTTCTAGCGCTGTGACTTGTGCACAAGTGGCTTGTGTACAATTGATATACACCCGGAAAATACACACAATACGCGATGTTTACTATTACTTTTGAGAAAAAGATTAAAAATTAATCTAAATACATCACATCGATCATTAATCATAACTAAATCGCTCACCTCAGAGCTTCATGTGTATAGCCTCTAATTCCGAGCAAGGATTCTCGTACGAGATTTTCGACCTGTGTCGCATTAAGAGTGACATTTGATGACAGGTATTGCAGCGGGGTACCGGCATGCGCGGTGGTACCCATCACTACCTTTATCATAAGATTATCTTGCGACAAGATTTCACCGACGTGTTCCTGAAGAATCGTTCCGTCCAAAACGAGCCACTCATGCCTCCTTTCCATATAGATGCTCGAATCTTCTTTCATTTCTGGCAGACCAACGGTACCTACGTACCACGACTCTGGCACAGCATCCATCAAATCTTCGGCGCTCTTGCTTTTGAGACAGGCAGCGTCGCTGCAACGAATTGAATCAAGGAATGGTCGGTTTATGTCTTCAGACAAACTCAATTCCCTGCCTGGAAAGATTGCGCTACCGCTGGATATCCACACTTTCGAGAAAAGGCTCTTAGCTCGACGATAACCGATCAATGTCGTTGCAAGAGTGCCGCCTGCTCGATGTCCCCACAGAGTAACGGAGGATTTGTTACCACCAAAGTTTTCAATATTTAACTGTATCCATTGAAGGGCTGTTATGATGTCTGACAATCCATAGTTGCCCGATGTTGGAGGATGGGTCGCTCTAGTAAGAGGTTCAACCGCCAAAAATCCGAAAATTCCCATTCTGAAGAATGTAATAAATATTTTTATTATAAAATATTTTTAATTATAACAGGATTGTCAGCGAAAAAGAAAAAAAAATTTTCTGACTTTTCCCAGTTTTCTCTGTCACTTTTTGAAAAAATTCCCCAACTAAAACCTTAAAGATTCTTTGAATAAAAACAAAGAAAAATATTAAAATATTTTATTTTATAAACAGAACAATAAAAAATATTTATATTCAATGAATTATTTACCTTAAAGAACAAGTTACAAATATAAATAATAATGTGACTTGCAGTGAGCGTGTTGCAAATGTTAAGAACATACTACTGATACATTACGAGTTAAACAAAAAAAAAAACAATTTTTTTTTAATTATGAGAAACGGCGGATATACACGTATCTTTGTTTTACACATTGCTTATTGAGATTTTTGTCCGTATTTGTAATCAGATCTTATATTTAAGGCTTCCTCAAATTAAATTATATTCTTTAGATGCTCAGTAGCCAATAAAATAATTCGTAGCATCTAAAAACAAATTTAAGGAAGCCTTAAATATCTGACTAATACGGGCATTAACTATTTCATTAAAACACTATATTCTAATTATCATTTTAATTAATTTTAATTAGAAATAATTTACGAAATGTTCATCATTAATACATATATATTTTGACTTTTGCAAAGTTAAGTTCTTTTCTTTTTGACAATGTCTGTTAATAGGTTTTCTGCAAATTGTTTATTGCAAAATTAAAAATAAAAACAAATATTTGCATTGCTTTTTTAAAAAATTTATTTAAAAAATTCTATTTCATAATTTTTAAAGAAATTTAAACTTAGAATTTTATAATAATTTAATTTTGTCTTCAGATTAATAAATTTTTTGATAATAATTTCCCATTTTTTAATTTCACTGACTTTTTCCTGATTTCCTTGATTGCTAACAATCCTGTGTAAGCTATATTCTTAATTATAAGTATTTATTAACCCCATATTATCTTTGGGTATGAAAAATTTGAACAAAAAGATCATTCAGGTAACAATAGTTTCTTTGCATCATAGAATTAAAACAAACGACTAGGAGAGTTCCTCTCTTAAGGGAATTCCAAAATCGTCTGTTTTATTGACTAAGCGCGCGCTCGCGCGCGCGTGTGTGCGTGTATATACGTTTAAGAATGAAGAAAAAATTTTGATTGAAAAAGGCAGGAATATATAATAAGTTCAATGTATACCGGAAGTTTGGCCGTACGAATACGATGTCACGAACGTGTGACAGCTTGGCGGAAGGTTGCATTACTCCGGGCGAACCGCCACTCAGAGTTTCGGCGCCGATCATTACGACCACGGGTAACGGAAAATCGTATCCAACTATTGGTGTAAATACATCAAGATAGAGGCAATCCTCGTCGCCGTCGATGAGATTGTGCATATCACGCTGCCAACAGTTCTTAGAGGAGTTGTGCGCCAAGTAAGTGCCGTTCCAGCAATGTTCGATGCGACTCAAAGATTCAGCTGGTTGCCAGCGACGATTGCCCACCGGTGGCATTGCGTACGGAATGCCACGGAACGCGTAAGCACCATCCTCCAAGATACCCTGCACCAATCCACACGACGTCACTGCTTCGATGTACTTGTTGTTCTTTAAAGGTTTGGTAGAAATTCTCCTAGGTCCGACGCAGACGATACATATAATAACGATGATGCCGATCAGCATCAGCAGAGTCGCCACTATATAAATCGATTTAAATATATCAATTTTACATATAATAATTAATACGAATAAATATAAATTAAATACTGCGAGATAAATTCTGTATCTTCATACCTGAGACGGACACATGTGTCCTGTATGTAGATAGATAGATCACCAGGGGATGCTTTGGTCGCTTAATGCTGTCAAGTTCATCTTCTTCATCAAGTCGCACGGTTTCCATGCCATCCTCATCGACGATAGGCCTCTTCTCAGAAACGCCGTCGTCGAGTGTTTCGATACTCGCTAATCCAGCAGTACCGGTTGGTCCTAATTCGGTATCGACTTCCTAAAAAGGAAATATTATGGCAATTTATTCTCTAAATTCTTTGGACTGGAATTTTACTCTAAAGAAAAAAGAAGGAATGAAAATTGAAACAGTTTTGAAAAAGGCGGACTCAATTTTCAATTTAAGTAAGAGTGAGATTTCATTCTTCAGAGTGACAATTTACTCTAAAAATTTTAGAGAAAAAAAATAGATTAATTTTTTATAATATCAATATTATATTTTCTATCTGTTTGTCTAATTTAAACATACAGGTTGTTCTGTCATGAAATCGACAAGCTTTGCCAGCGTGTGCGGATAGTCTAACAAGTAAAACAGTTTATATACAGGGTGTCTCTGCATACAATGTCAAAACTGCTTTAACATATGAAAACAAGTTACGAGATATTAAAGTAAGAAAATATAAATCGTAGTAAATGTTTAATGTTCGTTTTTATGTTGTTCTAAATCTTGAATTTTTTTCTGATAGATCTTTCATTCTCCCCAAAATGTACATAAATACACATTTTTCCATGATCACTATCTTCATTGAATTGAAAGAGACCAGGACGTTCCTAGTAAATGGCCAGCGAGAAGTCCTGATCTCATGTTCATCCATTTATCTGCTTCTCACTCTACGCGTCTTTCTACGTCCCCCACCACTCAGCAATCCATTTTAATCGATAGGCTATGAATGTAGTATCATAGGTAATGTGTATTCATAGAATCTAATATTCCTTATTCTGAACAAATAAGGGTGATATAAGCGATATAACGTGGCCGTTCGAATTGTGGAGGCCATTGAACTCTGTCTGTAAGAGTAGACAGTGCAACGGGTTGTTCTATCGCCTGACATAGGTGCTCACTGGACATGGCTGGTATATTGCTTGTACCAGAATAGAAAAGGAGTGTCGTTGGACACACAGGAAAGCGCAGTGTCATTGTGCGTCTCGGACTTCGCGCAGTATATTTTAGAGATATGCTAAGCATATAACAGATTATAAAGTCTTGGTCGTAGTGGTAAAGGAGGACCTTTCGACAATATGTATACCGGTGGGAGAGCACATATTAATTGGGGTTACAACAATTTAAAGGGTTGTTGAAGTGACAGTCGAATTTGATCGATGTCGATAGTACAGATTTTTCTAATTCCAAATTTAAAAAGTCGATAATAGTGACATGTGTTTAATTCATTTCTTACATTATCGTTCTCTCTCTCAAACGCATACATCTGTCCTTATCTAACATATTGCAACGCCATCTCTTGCAAGACCGAACATCTAGACACAATGATTGTTATAGACACAATGTACAAGAAAAACGCATACAATCGCTTTTTTAGCTTTTTGCAAACGCTGCCATACTACTTGGGATTTTTCATTGGAAAATTTTAGAAAATATCTCTAGGCATAAAAGACACTTACTTTTTTTCTTCTGGAGAAAACGGACGACATCAAAGGTATCCGAATGGAATTTAAAATTCCCCTTCGTCCTTCCTTTTCCTTAGAATCCTTAACAGGTATAATAGGCTTTTCCGTGGACAAAGCGTTCTGCTCGTTTTCCTTTATTACCACGGAAGCTGATTCTACATCCGTAGACTCCGTTGGTTGAGCCACATCATTCTAAAATCAATCAAACATACTGAAGTAATTAATACACGCCAATAAATAGGAGAAATTAATTTTTGTCCGCTTCTTTATACGATGACATTAGACTCCTTTCTTCGAACCTTAATTTCTTCTTTAAACAAAGTATTGTATTTAAAGAAAAAGAGCAGTGTGGAAGGTATAATTAGAAGAAACAAATCATTGCTTCGAAAATAATTTTATTCTGAAGAATAGTGAGATAAACTCTCTTTCTCTCTACACCTTGCATTTAAAAATAAAGTGGAATAAATTTTTAAAAGAATAAAAACTCAAGTGGTACTATTTTTAGTGTACATACATATCAATTTATTGCTAAGAGATACGAAACGCAGCATTAGTAATTTTCAATGGTGTCAACTTTACTTCCTTTACTGGCCGTAACCTTATTTAATCTTTTGCAAATTCCATATTTATTTATTTGGCTAATCCATCGAGTTAAGGATCTTCGCCTTGGTCTACGTCTTCCTTCTACTTTTCCCTAAATAATAAGTTTCTCCATATCCGGTTCTCTTCTCGTAATATGTCCAAAGTATCAACTGCTGTAGTTGTATTTTGCTGGAGATCCTTCTTTCGATTTTGAGTTCTTTTAATATGGAGTTGTTTGTACGATAGGCAGTCCATGAGATTCGTAGCATTCTTCGCCAGCAAAACATCTCAGTGGCTTCTATCTTTCTTCTCTCTGTCTGCTTTATCGTCCAAGACTCACTTCATATGTCAGTATCGGGAATACCAGACAATTAACCAGTTCTGTTTTCAACTTTTTTGAGATTTGGTGATCCTTCCAAATCTTTGTTAGTTTTCCCATTATTATCTTGGTCAGATCGCATCTGCGTTTTATTTCTTCTTCTGTTGAGCCAGCGTTCGATATTATTGATCTCAGATACATATAGTTTTTAATCACTTCGAATCTGTCAACCTGTGTTATTTCAGGGTGGTTTTGGCGTCATCTATTCATTATCATAACCTTTGTTTTAGATGTGTTGAATTCTAGCCCGAGTGTTGATTTTCGTTTTCCACTCTATGGATGAGTTCGACGAGTTCCTCTTTGCTGTTCTCGAGTAATGTTGTATCGCCTGCAAATCATAAGTTATTTATTTTTTACCCACCCTTCCATCCATCAAGCACTCTTCTCATAATATACTCTCTGTAAATGTTAAATAATTGTAGAGATAATATGCATCCCTGTCTTACATCTTGTTCTGGATGGAATTCTCTTGATATAGTATCAAGTACTCTTACTGATCCTGTTGTATGATGATACAGCTCCATTATAAGATTTGTAATTTATCCTGGTACTCCCATTTCTTCCAACACTGGTCATCAGAGACAGTATCATCTTACTCTGTCAAAGACTTTTCGGTAGTTTATGAAACATATGTATAGTGAGATGTATTCTCTTGCCTTTTCGATGAGCTGCCTCATCGAAGCTGTTTAAGATGTGTTCCTCTGCCTTTGACAAATCCCGCTTATTCTGCCGATATTTCTTTTTGGATGTAGTTTGCTTTTAGTCTTTGTTGATAATGTGTAGCATTACTTTACTGGCATACGAGATGAGGGAGATAGTCATGTAATTGTCACATTTATTAGTTGGCTTCCCTTCTTGTGAATGGCGATAATGGTAGATTGCGTCTAGTCTTTAGGCCATTGTCAGGTGCCATATTCTATTGCAGAGAATGTATAGAAGGTTCACTCCAATTTCTTTCGTAACTTTAAGTAATTCCGCCGTCCCCTGGTGCTTTGTTGAGTTTAAGTTTCCTAATCGCCGATTCTACTTCACATTTCAAAATTTCGGGTTCCTCTGCCTCCTCATTGTTACGAGCTCTGTTGTGATTTTCGTCTTTGTACAGATCTTGGCAATATTCTCTCCACGTTTCCGCGATTTCTTCTTTGTTTGTTCTTGGCTTTCCCGATCGATCTTCCACCCTTACATATCCCTTGGCTATTTATTTTGATCGTGGATCTTTACCTCTTCACATATCTGTGTGTAATATCGTTGTTTATCTGCTTAGCATCTACTTCTTATTTCCTTGTTTTACATGCACAATCTCTTTTTCCTCTACCGTCTTTCGGCAAAGGGGAGTTACATTTCTTTATTACATCATTAGATTTACATTCAATATAATTTTCACAAATTTGGACAGATTGAATGATACTGTGATTAGTACATAGATAAAGAATATTAAATAATTGCATTTATTAAATGAAATATCTTCACATGTACGTTTTTCAAAATTTAAACAAAATCATGAAAATGTTTAAATATGAAAAATGTGAAATATATTTGTCGAAAGATACCAGAAGTTTACGAGTTATCGTATTTTCATCTATTGTTAATGCCCATGGAATTCTCTGATATCTTTGAAGATAATACCCATGAAAGCCTAAAAAGCGTTATGTTTGTGGAAAATGTAGCTGATTTTTTTTTATATAACCTGCTTTATACCATGCGTAAAACAATTGTTCAACAATATGTTTATTTGGCATAAAACTGTTTACAAATGCAAAATTAATTAATTTTTTTAAATATTGATACATTCATAAGAGAAAAAATGCCCAAAAAATATTTTTAAAAAATATAAGAAATGTGTACAAATATGTATTTAAAAGAAAATAAAAAAAGATTCACAAAATATTAAAGAAATAAAAAATATTTAAAGTATAAAAAATGAAAAAAAGAGAGAAGTTAGATTTAGTTTTTCTATTGCGTAATAGCGATTTTTGTAGTTAGTGATTCTTTAATTTTTTAAGAATAACATGACGTTAATCTTCCAATTGTATTTCTGTAAAAGTTTTTTTTTAAGAAAAAAAAACATTTCTTAGTAATTATTATCTGTTATTTTGATTCCGTACATATATCGAGCTTCAAAAAATCGGATGTAGATTCATTTGTGTGTGTAAGAAATACTGTTTTAAACATGTGTAAAATTGATTGATTATTTTATTTGTAAAAAATAAAATCTTTTTTTAATAGACAGATTCAGTTTGAGCTAAAATTAATGGCAAATTTCTTTATATTTTTTTTGTCGTAAGAAATAATTGTAAAAATTTTGAAAAAAATCGGCGTCTGAATTTCTGTAAAGTTTACTCGTCAGGCAAAAGAGTCAACAATCTCTGGAATATTGTTTAAAGGTGACAATCATGAGAATAATGTACCTTGCATGATTCCTTGCTCTTTGTACGGCAAAATCCGGGCATCTTAATGCCACCGATCGGTATCTTCTTCGGTTTCTGCTCCTCGGATTCGACATCGGGCGCAGGTGCGATGCTGGCATGCTTAGTGTTTTCGGCGTTCAGCATCTTCTCTCTCTCTTCCTCGGCAATTTCTTTCTTGTCCATGCTTTCTTCCTGATATGTCTGGCTCATTCTCTATTTCTGAAATCGAATGAAGAACGCCTGTATTTAATTAAGTGTCGGGCGTAAATCTTATCGCAGTTCATCGATATCTCGAAAGAATATTTTAAATGTAACAAATGTTGCTAACGTAGAAAATTGTTTTTACACCGCAACAATTTTCCTGAAAACATTTTTTATATTTGATGCGTGGCAATAAAGTGTGTTCGAGAGATACTCCAGTCTCTATGATGCGATAAAAAATATTACGACTTGCGTGGTTCGTTTTTTGCACCCTACAATACTGCTACAGAAGCAGTAGAACTGCAGATTATTGTTTATTTTAAGTTGGTCGATCTTCATACTATGGCCGGTGTTCATAGTCGATTCTATGTCTAAGACTGTCTTAAGTACAGTCTTAAGATATCATGAATCAATCAGAGAAGTATAGCACAAGATATTATTTAAGATGGTCTTCAAATAAGAATGGATTATAAATACCGACTTACGATCACACTATAAAAAAAAATCAAATAATCAATTTTATAAAAAAAAACCCTCCTAATAAAACCCAATAAAACCCCCAAAATACCCAATGGGTTGAGCTTTTTTCCAACTCTGATTTTCCACTTGTTTCGGAATGTGCGAACGAAAATCTATCGAATAGTGTTATTTGAATTTTGTTTCTTTAAAATTCAAGCCGAAAACATATTTTTTGCGTTGTAAAGATAAACCTTCAACATTTATTTGTCGATAAAAATCGATTTATTTTGGAATGTGTAAACAAACCTATCGATTCATGCCATTTTGAGCATAGTAATTACACTAATTACGATTTGAATCGACTGACTTCGAAATAATTTAATTGTTAATAATTTTTTAACTAAAAGTATGCAAACGAAAATTTATCGATTGAGATTAGATAAATTTAATTTGCTCGTGCGCAATTAAGCATTTTATTCCGTAATTAAAGAAACAGTATTAACGTCTTAATGTTCGTTTAAGAATGGTATTAGACTAAAAAATAAAAATAGAGTAATGTAATTTTATCTTTCAAATTAATAAATAAATGCGATATTTCGTGCTGATTTGATGTACGCGAAAACAATGGCATCATATGAATTCGATATCTAATAAAATATACTCCAAAAGTATCGCCTGGCGAACGCATTACGCGAAAGAGGACGTTGAGAATCATAGTCGATCATAGTCCGCAGTTTCATACAATGGCATCGTATGAGTTTTCGACGAATTGCCGGCGCGGCGTAGAAAGAAAAAAATGCCGGCGATATACAATACAAGATGTATGCTGCGAGAAAATACGCGCGAACTGAAGTGAACCATATATATATATATATATAATATATAGAGTAACTTGCCGCGAGATCAGATCAGTCTTTTTGTTTCATAGGGAATAACGCTCGCGGAAACGCGTGGAAATGCGAGCCATCAGCTCGTGAAAATCGATTCGTAAAATTAAACAAAAAAATTATACACGATTAGTCAGATCGCGATCAGTGAATTACCCAAGTATTTTTTTCAATTTCATAGATCTCGAACTTCTCTCGCTGTACTAATAATAATAGTAATAGCCTACCTATAACGCGAACTTATTGATGAATCGCATTCACAAGTACGTGCGGAAATAAATATGCAAGAACTCACCCCTTCGGAGACGCGCTGATGGACGCCGTGTCGTTTTCCCTTGCTCACGTTCGCGCGTACACACACGCACACACACACATACAAACACACACACAGATACAGCTATAGCCGGTTACAAGGGCCACATAAAAGACAACAGAATTCCTTAATAACGTTGAGCTTGCTGTTTTCAGCTGTATTGCGGAAATAACGAGATGTCTGACAATATTGCGTATATGCGTGCGTCTTGTCTCGAATTTCCGTCGTAACCAACGCCGACGCCGACGCCGCGAAACTCGCCAAGGTGGAGGATGATAGAAACTACGAATGCGAAACACGAGAACGCCAAGCGCGCAACTAACGCAGCTAACGCAGACTAACGCAGACTAACACATCGGCTTAATCGACTATCCAACGCTACCGTCTGGCGTCAGGCTGTCAAGCGTGAGACGTGAGGCGTCTACCCAGTCTACTGTTGTTGAGTTGGGACTTGGTGGGGTGGCAATACAAAAATATTACATGGGTTGCGTTCGATTCGAAAATATACATCAGTGTATGTGCATACATACGCACCGATGCAAACCAATCATTCGGAAATACTCGTGCGTATTCGGGATGCATTAGGGGCTCCGGGCTATCCACAATAGCAGGAATAAGGAATTAGGAATGAGGAATAATGATTTCAACCTATCAGAAACCGTGAATTCCGATGTATCCGATTTCCGATAAGTTAATATCGTTATTCTTTATTCCGTCTATTGTGCGCAGGACCTTAAGTGTGAGATCGTTCAGAGAAATGATGAATACCGCCCTAGCCAAGAGGGTCGATTCTCTCTTTATACAAGGTGAAAATTACAAAAGTGAGCAAATTTACTAGGTGTTGACCAATGAAATTATCAATATTCTAGTAAATTCGTTCTTTTGTTATTTTATCGATTTCCAGGTCTCACCTAGGTATCGTATCGCATATCGCATCGCCATATGCCGGCAATCGTGCATCATGGCATCATTGGCATCGCTTCAGTCATGGTCGGCCTGGTCGGCATGGTCGGATAACCAAAAATTAACGCGGATATATACTGTGTATGTACTGCAAAGTAAAGAGAAGTAATTTCGGAATTCGATGGGAAAAAAACGATTTTCGCATTAATTAAAGTCGTTTTTATCATAGAGTGTGTACTGCAAATATAATGTTGATGGCATGATAACATTATTAAATCGAATAAAGAATCAGCGAAAGAGATGTGCAGAATTTACAATGCGAAAAGTCATGACTACGTTTTATATTTATATTCGTTATCAAACATTGAAAGATGAACGAAATGCATGATGTCTAATGTGAAAACAGGCACAACTTGCGATTCCTAGTTATCTAATTTACCACGTAATTATATCTAGTAGTTATATACGTACCGTGCTATATCTAATTGACAAAAATTATAACGCATCATAATTTACCAAAACGCAAGCAGCAACAAGAAAACAAGCAAGCTTAAGAAATACTAAATAGTTCGACAGTTTTATATAATTAGAATCAATCAAAGGAAGTAAATCCAAATAAGATGGATCTCCATAATCATTATTTACGTTTCTCGACAGTCAACATTTCGCTTTTACAAACTATAAATAAGTCTATTAGCATACATCACTTGATACAATCTTATAATTATGAAATGATTAAAGAAGAATTAGATATAAATAAACTCGAGTTCTGCCGGTTGTTGTTATGTTATGAATACCAATCTGTGTTTTACGACATTGAGAGGAGTGATAAGAAGCATAAGAAGCATGTGACATCTGTTAATGTGGAGGAACTTAACTTTCCTAGTGTAAAAATGATTTTTCCGCCAAACTCTTCACGAAATATCTCACAAATTTCACTTTTGTGTGACATAATCAATCTGCAGATGATACTTTACTGTAATATTAGTTCAATCAAACAATATCTGCAGAATTTTCTTTACTCAAACGACATGTATACCACAACTAATAATTCTAGGATTATGTATATGAAGATATTAGAACATCTTTTAGAATTTTTATGCTTGTATCAACTTCATACCACCAACAAAGATAACAAGGCAATCTTAGAAAGCCTTGGCCACATATATTTGGAGATTATCAAGTCCTGGCTGAAGCTAAAGGAAGACTGTGAATGGAGACAGTTTGCTTTAATGTTTCCTAAATTGGTAGAAATTTTTACTCCTTCATGTATTGTGTTTCCTCTGTGGAACCATTTTCTATATGAAATAAATGATTTAAAGGAATCTCTCATTGGCCTAAGTATTATGGCAGACATATGTTTTACATTGTCAAATTCAATGAATTATATACAGTGTGATATTTACTGTAACAACACATTCTGGTTATTGATACTAAGGGGATTGCGATCACCCTTGCAACAACATCGCAAACAAGCTTTATACATAATGAAAAAAGCAATCGGTTCTATGAGTACAAATGTTATATTAAATTTTGAATCACAATTGAACGTGACAAAAGCAGAAATTACACCATTTATTTGTAATAATTCTGATACCTCTTTATTAATAGATGACATTAAGGAGAAATTTTTCTTACTTTACGAAGCGTTAGAAGAGAAGAAAGAACATTTAATAACACCAACTTTAATTCATGCAGCTGCTTTAATAAAAATAAACAAAGAGCACAAAGCTTGCAACTGCTTCAACATCATATGGTTGCAGTGCATTTTTGAGAAAATCTTACTGCATGAGAACAATCATATTGCAAAGTGGGGTGTATCATATGTTTGTAAACTAGACAAGACCATGTTTGATGATCAGTTTCTCGAATTATTTATACATGTCCTAAATAATAACTTCCTTTATGAATGCCAGCCTGACGAAAAATGTCCGGGAATTGTGAAAGAGCTCTCACAATTTCTCGAATACGCGGAGAAAAGCGATTTGCTCAATAGATTTGTTAAAAAGATTAGCTGTGTAGCCTGGGGGCCTGTAGCAATATTTTATATAGTACATGTGTTACGAACAGTTTCACATCAAGAGAGTCAACATTCTGATTGGCAATCTACTGAATTAAATGCCATAAAATTTCTAGTGGAAACAAATTTGAGCATGCATTCTCGCATTCTGCGTACTGCATCTCAAACTGAACTCTTGAGAGCAATCCCTAATTATGTACGAAAAATAAACAATCTATCATTGCTCGCTAATGTTTTAGCTACATTTCCTTCTGGAGAAAGTCTCACGAGAGGAACAGTTCCTTGGAACGTTATTACAACATGGTTGGAAAAAGTATTAGCGAGAGAAGATGTAGTAACTTTCATAAAGGAGACTTGTGCGAAATATTTGAATCAAGATGCTAGTCCTGAGATAAATCCTAGGACATTTGCAATAATGGTATATTTGTTATACGACGCAAATCTTATATTCTTATGCCAGACGTGTCCTGACGTAGAAGCATTAAACAATTGGCTGTATACGTTAAATAGTATTAACGTACGACCGTATGCCGATGTCATATTAAGTATGAATGTAGTAGAATTTATATCGTATTTACTGTATCTTTCCCCGAAGGGGTCTCACAATAACATGACGGACTTTATATCGTTACACATACGCATCACTTTTCATTTTTTAATTAAAAATATGAGAAAGATGTCCACAGAACTATCTTATGAAGATTATACAAGATACACAACCATTATATCTTCACATATTGTTAACGCTCCTTTTCTCATGTCAAAAAAGGATGTAAATATTTATGCAGAAAAGTTGCAAAACGAAAGTATAAACTTGATACATGACTTGCAAAATCTAAATATACAATATTTGTATGGATTACATATCTTATATCTCTCTCAGAATATATTGATTTTGCCACTTACGAAAACTTTTTATATAAAGCGTTTATTGAATACGCGGATGAACATTCATAACAATATCAATGAGGAAAAAATTTTAAAAGGAAAAATGGCATCAGAATATGATTTGCTTCTTTTAAAACTTCTGCATCAATATCTTATAAATTCGCCAGTACCGTCATGGATTCCTATTACTACAATACTGTCTAATTTGTTACAATTTCTTGAGGTAGGCTCACCAGAAAATGTTTCTGAAATTGCAAAGATACTAACAGTAATAAATGATAATAAAATTATAAACAATGCAAGTGATAAAGAAACTTTGGAATATATTTTTAACTTGAGCTTTACATACATCATCAACAGTAAAAGAAACAATATTTTTTGGACAGCAATAGAAAACCTTATGGGAGTTATTATTAATAACAATTTCTTGCTTTTACTTAATGCCATACAATTCACAAAAAAAGTAAGTTAAAATATATATCGAAATTTATGTATCAATTATGAAATATCAATCACTTATGATCTATTTTGCTTTGCAGTATGTCGTTAAATTACTAAACGAAGGGGAGAATACACCAAGATTTAAAAGGATATTGCTTTCTAAAATGAAAAATTTGGATATACACAATTTGATGAAATTCGAAAATGTATTAGGGAATTGTTTTCTTCATGGTTCTGTACACCGACGTGACAAGAAAATTGAAAATTATGCTCATTTATTTATTGAGAACCAATTGAATAAATATTATTCAAAGCATATTTTCACGTTGTAAGCATCTCTTTTTATCAATATTTATTTTAAATACATAGCTCGTTAAAATTCAAAGCAATTTGTAAATAGTAATTAATAGAACATTAATATTTTTTAACAGGGATCATAATAATGACGCTGCAATTAGAGCAGAGGCAGTTATACTGTTACATAGAATAATTAGTAATCCAGAATTTAATTACGCAGCATCATTTGGACAGTCAGTACTCAATGAGTTGATAAAGAACAAAACCAAGAGATATTTTAAAGACTCGCCTTTACATAAATTAAAACACAGAATAATGCAAATTTTATTAATATTAGAACCAGTACTAAGTAAGGTGAACGCTAAGTTCTCGTTAAATAACTATGGAAACTTCAAAAAGTATTAAGTTCTCGTTAAATTTTATTTTTCGATTAAAAAATTAACAGATAATTACTTTATAGGAATTTGTTCCTCTGCTACAGGAACAGTTATGTGAGTTTATTTTTTCGGAAAGCAATCAGTCTAGCGTGAAAATAATGCAGGAATGGTTATTGATACGAATTTTTACAAAAAATATTCATTTGCATGATAAACTGTGGTCACTTTTTGCAAAGGTAATCCGAGATGATGACTTCTCTTATTTTATAAAAACATTTCGTTTGTTCACAGTATACATATATATGTGTGTGTGTGTGTGTGTGTGTGTGTGTGTGTGTGTGTGTGTGTATGTGTATGTATATATATGCTCTGGAAATATATATATATATATATTTCCAGAGCATAAAAGACCGACCGAGATGTACGATTTCTGTAGCAAGCATTGTCTATCATGTTGCAAAACTTCTTTCACGTGATAATCAAAGAATTTTCATTCAAACAGCCTTGCCATATATAGTGCAATGTTGTTTAGGACAGCAATTTAATGCACGTGTTTATAATCAGGCAAGTAAAACAATGATTGATTAAAATATGTGTGTAAATTTATATCTCATTTGATTTCACTCGTTTTAATTTTTTTTTGTCTAGTTCATTTTGACACAATTGTATGAATTAATGAAAGCAAATTATGGGGATAATAGTATATCAGAATACAGAGGTATATATCAAGCAGCTGTGATTGGTTTGCAACAAGAAAGTTTGATAAAAAATTCATCTAGAATACAAGATGATTTTTACTTTTCCAATTTTCATCCGTTCAATGATTACTGCTTACAGGTACATGAAAATGCACGTTTATCTTCAAGAATTGAATTATTTGTAAATATTGATAACATATTAATTCATCATTTTGTGACATTTGTAGACGATTTATTATCAATTGCCGCGTTTGACTAATGTAAGTTGTGATGAATGGATTAGTTCGGACGTATTTAAAGACTTAATGTTTATGGAAAACGATTGTCATCCTCTACAGCTTTGTAACACAGGTTCATTTCTGACTAAAAGTATACCTTCCGTATATCTGACAAAATCTTTTGCAGGTAATAAATTAAAACGGTAACAAAATATTGCATAAGATATAAAATAATTACGTTACAGGTGATACACACGGCGATTCATTAGAAAATAATGTTGAAATTTATATGGAAGGTTTGAACGATATTCAAAAAAAGATCGATCCATCAAAGCCTATAGGTTTATGTGGTGATACTTTCGAAGTAATAAATGAATTTATGTTTCTGCAAGATACACAATTGCAGCAAGGTCTAATAGTTGTAGCTTCTTTTGTCGATCGATCACCGAATTTAGGAGGCATCGCTAGGACATGCGAGATATTTGGAGTTAAAGCACTAGTCGTTGCGAACGCAGATTGTGTAAAGGACAAGGAGTTTCAGTATCTCAGTGTTTCTGCTGATAAATGGTTAAATATCCTGCAGGTACTTGAATAATTTATTTCTCAAATCTATATTTAAAAAATTATAAACAATGACTTTTCTGCAGTTTGGCATATAAACAATTTCAATTTTTTTTTAAATTAATACAGAATCTTTAGCTTTTGAAAGTATTAAGGCTCTTGTTTATTTACCAATATTATCTCAAATTATTGTCCTTACCAGTATTGTCTCAGAAGCAAGAAACAAATTCTTTGAATTAATATTTGAAGAATAAATAGCTTAATTATTGACAGTGTCCCAAATACTTGCAATCCGATCTTAAAGCTTCTGAGTAATCACCACAGCCATATTTAATCGTGACGTCAAGAGCGAGGAATAATATAATTTTTACGTGCCATTTGTAAATAAAGATAATTTGGATAGAACAAGAAAAGGTCACATCGAATCAGTTTTTTTAAGTAAAACATTTTATTTTTTATTCCAGAATCTAATAACTGACCTTGTGAGCTTTGCAAAAACTTTAAGTTTTTTTTTAACTAGTATTATACTTATTGAGAGTTATCAGATTTAGTATCGCCGGTATTAGCATTACCCGAGGTATCCGACCAACGGTTAAAAAAATCTTGAATGTTGTTTAGGATCATGACTTCGTCATAATGTGAATATTGTTCGGATAAACATTTGTCAAGGCCATTGAAGATTGTTCCTCTTATTTTCATTTTTATGTAATTTCACCTCATTTCAAGATATATAATCAATCCCCTGACTGAGATAGTAATAGTGAATGAATATGAGCTTTAAAGACGATTTGAAAATATTTAAATTTTGGAATATTTACTTCTTTGAAAATTCTTTATTTCAAGTTTATTGATTCAGATTTCTCAGAAAAACGCTACAATATTTTGAAATCCTTAGGTAAAGCCATATGAATTGCAGAAATTCTTGTTAGACAGGAAGAATACAGGATGGTCTTTAATTGGGGTAGAACAAACAGTCAATAGTACAAATTTGATGACAACAACATTCGAGAAAAGGACCATTCTTGTTTTAGGGTAATTAAATTTCGACTCATGAAAACTTTAAAGTCTTGAGAATATAATTAAAAACTATTTTGTAGAAATGAGAAGGATGGTATACCAGCTAATTTCATACCACTTTTTGACAAATGTGTAGAAATACCTCAAGTTGGTGTAACACGATCGTTAAATGTTCATGTTACTGCTGCAATTTGCATATGGCAATATGCGAACCAACATATATTAAAATAATTTTCCTACATTTATAAGATATAAGATAACGTTATTAAATAAATGTATTTTCAACAAAACAAAAGATGTATTATAATATTATTATATTGTAATATTTGTTGAAAGAAATGTTTCATTTATATTTTTATATATTTACGAGTAAGTCTAATTTATACAGGATTCTGTATAAAATGATACATGTACTTATACATCATATCCAACAATATGTCGCTTTCCGATACATTCTCCAACAAAGAACCAGCAATATATTTCAATAGCTACTAAGGTATTTATGATACCTTCACGCACGGTAACATCACGATAACGTCCGGTCCGTGCAGAATGGATCAACTGTGAAAATCCACTACGAATTGCAGAAACGTCTTTTAGAGTGGGTGGCGTCAGTTCTACTTTGGCATACTGCAACCATACTTGCAGTACAGGCTTTGCGTGATTAATACCAACTGCAATTCATATATATTATTTAGTTTTATTTAATTCTTTAAATCTCTACATACATACACATACACGCGCGCGCGCATATGTATGTGATACAAATAATCAAGTTATAGTAAAAGTAAGTTTACATTTTTTGTAGCAAAAGATAACAAATTTTAAGTACATTACCTTTTCTTGTCATCATCATTATAAATAATATAAATTAACAAGAAATTTTAATTTACTTGAATTTTAATTTACTTAAAATTTGTTATTATCTTTTGCTACATACACGTATATTACAGAAATATTAGATGAATTTCTTTAATTTTTGCAATATGAGACATGAAATATTTTTTGTGAAAGAGTTAGGTAAGTTTTCAATAATTTTGAAAAATATATTCGTGTTCTTATATTTATATTTTTCAAAATTCATTCTCAAAGACTGTGTTCGAAATTGACTGCCAATATTGAAAATCTATGATGTATGTAATATAAAATTCGGAACACAGCTAAAGAAAGGAGCATTTTAAATTATGATATATAATTTGTATATCTGGAATTGTTTCATTATAGCCGAAAAATATCCCTAACTTAACGTTCTTTTTTAAATTGTTTCATGTGGATTTAGGATTAATCGTAGCTTATCCTTCTGGAGGTATAACTTTTCCTCATGTAACTTTTTCCCTAGAGCAGAAATATAAAAAGTGGAAATTTATTTTATGATATAATTACATACATAAAAATTTTCACGTGTCAGGGAAAATGTTACATGATTAACCTCATGATCAAACATTTTATACTTGTTCAATCTTGATTTGTTGTAAAAAACATAACCTCAATATAGTATAAAATTTGATTGCCAGACAGGATTCAGCGATTTAACAAGACATTTAATACAAAGATCAACAAAAAAAAAGAAATTTTATTGCGTTAGGTTTACGTATGTAACTATTTTACGAAAATTTAATACGAAATGTTACATAATACGTGGTGCACGAATTGCAAGTTCTTGCTTGAAATAATTATATGATAAATATATAACGAATATTTAAAATATCATCCATACGTTTTACCAATTCGGTCGATTTTGAAACAAGCCGTGCCATTGTCTGCTTATTTTATCTCTTAAGAAAGAAATAAACGGATCCCGTATCCCGTCAGACGTCAAAGTTAAGGCGATCTACACTGTGTTGCAAATCGCAAATCGCAAGCAGACATCCACCAGTCCATACAATACACCATAGTGGAAGAAAACAGGTGAGACAACTTGAGGCTGCTTTCACATTAAAGATGGAAAGTTATCGATAGTGGTATTGTTACTATCGATTAAGCGATAGTTTTTTTTTTAAATAACATATCGATATAGTCCTATTAGAATTTTTTAAATTATTATTATTTAATATTACGTTATAGGCTAAAACCGCCAAAAATTTGAATAAATTCTATTGGATTTTATATATTACAGAGAGAAATCTGAGAGAGGACATGACAGCCCAAAACTGGCAGTCGATTCTGTATCTTCAAACAAGGTGAAAATTACAAAAGTGAGCAAATTTATTAGGTGTTAATTAATGAAATTATCAATATTCTAGTAAATTCGCTCACTTTTGTCATTTTCATTTTGTTTCAAGATATAGAATCGATTCCTTGTAACCGCAAAATGCTGCCGCGCACTACTGCTCTCTGACAAAGTGGATGTAAACTACATAGCAACATCTACTTTTCTTAGGGTACATCGTCCATTTTTCAAGACTGGAAATGATAAATCGATATTTGGTAGCACAATGTAGTACATGTAGCACGATTATATAAATCAAATATCGATTTATCGTTTCCAGACCAGAAAAATGGACGATGTATCCTAAGAAAAGTAGACGTTGCTATGTAATTTATATCCACTTTGTCAGAGGGCAGTAGTGCGCGGCAGCATTTTGCGGTTATAGGGCTGTCATGTCCTCTCTCAGGTTGCTCTCTGGTGGAAGTATTAAACATATTTAGTTTTAAATAATTTGCTAGGACTAGTAATCCCATAAAGACTTCTGGAGAACGAAAAACATAGATAACCAATATTTATGCTATATTTTGCGCGACTATCATATGACTATCAATAGCAAAAGGAGATTATCGATATATCCAATTAAAGTTAGGCTATCGATAATTTTCCATATCCCACTTGTATTCTTACATGACTTTTGATTACATCATAGATCCCTTTTTCGGTGGCTGAATTGAATTAGTGTTCTACATTTTTAGAACTTAATGTGAGATAGATATGTTTGACATTTGTCGAAAGCAAGTAAAAGAGTTCTAGAGCAGTCTAGTGCAGGAACAGAAAAGAGACCACATGACATTGAATTAGAGAGCCTATAATAAGAGAGTTACCAACATGATACATGACTCGAATCGCGCGCTGATTGGCTTGGTGCGGAATCGATATATAGTCTATCTTCAGGAAAGGTTAGCTGTTATCAGCTGTTGAAAATAAAATAGTGCATTAATCGTAGTGAATTTCATTTCTCTTTCTTTGGTGTTTCCATATTTAATCGTGTAAATCTTAAAATAGTGTCAATATTAATTTTTGCTTTACATTTTTGGTAGAATAATGTATTACAAAAATTAAAAAGGATTCGGGGAAAAAATATTTTATATATAATTGTATATTGTAAAATTATATAAAATTACATATAATTATATATAAACATAGATATATTTTATATATAAATATATATATATATATATACATATATATATATATAAAATATGTCCACATATATAACATTTTTTCCTAGGGAGGTTATAAAGCTCAAAATATCTCTTCTTTGCAGAAATAATAATCAGATATGCTGTACTATGCTTATTGTTGGTATTGTAACAACAATATTGACATTATTGTGAGAAAATATAAATTCTTAATGAATGGAGCAATCACGAGTATGTTGATAGAACTTTACATTACATCAGAAATATTTGTATTCAAAGTAATTCTGATTTAGACCTGTTAGAGGTTGACGAATCAAAGTCTCCGACATTGATGTGACATTGTTACAAAAAAAAAACAGGTTGGAACAGCATCTTTCTTGATGCACCTTCTATAAACGATCCAGTCATTGGGTTTAAAGTGTTTCTGCAATCACATAATTAATATTTGTATTTAATACTTTACTTTATAAATGAAGCTATGTATATCTCACTAAGAAAAAACATTTTATCTTGCATAATCAGTGATTTGACGTTACTTTTCAATTCTCTTCCCTTCCAATAATACGCCACTTTTCTCTTAATATAGGATCTTTGGGAAAGTCTTTTCTGAGCAAGATAAAACCTTTTTTGTAACTGTTGTTACAATACAAACAATAAGCTGCACAGTACATATCTGATTATTATTTCTGCGAAGAAGAGATATTTTGAGTTTTATAATCTCCCTGGAAAAAAATGTTATATATATGGATGTATTTTATATATATATTTATATATATGATATATCTATGTTTATGTATAATTATATGTAATTGCATGTAATTTTATATAATTTTACAATATATAATTATATATGAAACATTTTTTCTCCGAGTCCTTTTTAATTTTTGTAATACATTATTCTACCAAAAATGTAAAGCAAAAATTAATATTGACACTATTTTAAGGTTTAAACGATTAAATATGGAAATACTTACCAAAGGAAGAGAAATGAAATTCACTACGATTAATGCACTATTTTATTTTCAACAGCTGATAACAGCTAACCTTTCCTGAAGATAGACTATATATCGATTCCGCACCAAGCCAATCAGCGCGTTATTCAAGTCACGTGTCATGTTAGCGACTCTTATTATAGGCTCTCTACATTGCATTGTTTACATTCTTGTAGGCGTAGCAAGTTGTGACTTTATATATAGCCAAGTGTTTGAATTCACGTCAGTTTACGTCCGATGCTGTGTGATGTAGACGCGGCAGCGGAGGTGCAGTAATATGGATGCGTTTCTCTCTACACTGTTAGTGCTCGTACATTTCTTATGTAAGTTGTACAATGCGATCTGCGACGCGTGCAATGCGGTGTATCGAAGATGCATGTATTCCTGGTGCGCGAACACGACGGCGGAGCTCGACAAGTTTAACAGTTTAACGAACAAGATACCCAGGCACCTGATGATCATATTCGGACATCTCAGATTATGTGACGAATCTGTTCTGGACTGTGTGCGTATAATTGAATGGTGCATTTCACTTGATATATCTTACATCAGCTTCTTTGATAGTAATGGTAATAAAATATGATTTGAATTAATATTACTATATTTATATTACGTGAAATCATATTACGCGAAATGAAATTCAAAAGAGAAAAGAAAGCGACTGTTTTATGTGTATATTATATATAAGGGAAAGGGGAGTAAGGTAACTAAGTAAGATAACGAATTGTTACGAAGAGTGAATTAATGAAGAGCAGATGCTTAACTCATTAAAAGTTTTAGGTAATAATACATAATCTATTATAGTTTGAATTCAATACAACCACAAAAATAGATACTATATTAAGAAATGTGTTTTTCAAGCATTCACATAATTTTGTAGTATTTGTGTATAAGGAATGACACAGTATAGTAAATATTTTTATTTTTTTAATATAATCGCAATATAGTGTAACTAAAAGCGAATAAAGTAACGCGTTAATATTTTTTATTTTTCATATTGCAATAGCTTTATTAATTACATAAAAATATATGATAATCGTGGATAAGATAACGAATGTTGTACCTAGTCATCTAAACTTGACTGCGTAATGCGTACCAAACTTAGGCGTGACTCAAATGGTTAAAAATTAATTATTAATTCATTGATATTGATTATTTGTAAGTAAATTTTATTATATACAATTCATCAAGTTTATCATTTTTTAAATAAAGTATTATTAAATATGTAAGAAAAGTTGTGTGTCATATTATTCACATTAAGAAATCTCACAGTAATGATTCACTGCTTTAAAAACATAAATTCTCTGCTAAAGCAGTGAATTTGTTTTTTAGAGCAATAAAAGCAGTAAATCTTCTGTAACAGGAAATCTGAGATATTAATCGACTAAAATCAATGATTAATATCTTGGTAGTCATAAGGCAGAGCAACACTTTTTTCTTGTGAAATCTTTATTTTTACGCGAAAACACATCAATTAAGTTTTTATTTATAAAATTTATAAATATTCATTCATTTTATTCATATTTTTCTTGAAAACTCGTAATATATTGAAATATATGCACGTATCGTAATCTTTCTGAAGATCTTCAGAATCTTTTTCTGTTCATTACAAATTCATTTGTAATTAAAATTAACTCTTCAATGTCATCTTATCTCTTATTAATCACATATGGGAACAAAAAAGATAAAATTGACATGTCCTTGAAAAATTTAATTTGAAAAAAATTCTAATTTATGTAACAACTTTTTTATTTAAAAAAATTATCATTAAGACTGTAGTGAATTTGAAAAAATAAATAAATCTTTACCTGACAGAAATTACGCAAAATCAACGAATCTTAAGGTTATCATCTTACTCCCCTTTCCTCTATATACAGTCACAAAACTAATTGTCCGGATACAGATATTGCAAGTTTATTTTTTGATACAGTATCATCAAATAATATTAGGTGTTGGAATTAATTCGTAGCGTTTTTAATGAAAGAATGTTATTTATTTCACATGAGCATTAAAAAATACATTAATGAAAGTACTTCCCATCACTTGTAAAACGCTACGAATTAATTCCAACACCTAATATAATTTTTAAAGAATAATAACATTTAGAAGTGAGAACTCTCCAGTGATTTATTTTCATCTCCAATATTAGTCAAAATTCTATTTTTAGATATATTAGGTGTAGTAAAAAGAAATCCATTATTTTTCCAATAGATGGCTTTAGTAATCTGTATCTTGTCTACGCGTGAAAGTAATATGTGTAGACTTAATCAACTTCTTTTTATGCATATTCAGTAATACATGTTCGCGACCATATTTTTCATTCTCTTCTCGTCCCTTGCCGTGTGTATCAGCTCTTCCACGATGGTTAGTCCGGTCCAAGGTCTTATATTTCGGAGCCATGATAACTTCTTTCGTTCCTATCCCTCTTCTATTCTCAATCTTCCTCTCAATAATTAATTGTAATAACTGGTACCTATATTGTGTTACGTATGATATGCCTCAGATATGCAGCCTTTCTCCTCTATATTGTAATCAGTATCTCTCTATATTTGTTTAAACGTTTTAATACTTCGTTGTTGGATATTCTTTCTGTTCATTTTATCTTCAAGATTCTATGTAAGAGCCACATTTCAAAAGCCTCTATTCTATTCATTGTAGATACTTTTAATGTCCAGCCCTCCATTTCATCCATTTCATAGTAATACTGACCAGACGTAGCATTTAATGAATCTCATTCTAAGATCGAGATCGAAGTTCGGTAATATTTGTAAAGTTCGGTATATTGGTAAAGACTCTTCTGAGTCTTATAAATGCCTCTCGGGCGATTTCTATTCGATATTTTATTTCTAAATCTGATGACCAATTTTCACTTAGTCATGTTTCAAGATATTTAAATTTAGCTACTCGTTCTACTGAGTTTTCGAACGTTAGGCATTCTTGTATGCGTCCAATTCACGGCTGATAATCATGAATTTTTTTTGTTTTTTATGTTTTTGCTATGTTTGTGATTTTCCACAGCAATGTTAAGAAGTTGTTGGAGGTTGTTCATGTCATATGAGCGATCAATACTGCATCATCTGCATAGCGGATGTTGTTAATCCAGTTCTTGTTCACTTTGTTCTTTTCAATCTTCTCCAGTGCCTCCGTAAATATTTTCTCTGAATAAAGATTAATCAACAAAACTATAAAATAATTGCGAAATTAATTGATCGGACAGAAATAACATTGAAGAAAATATAATATTAAATAATATATTGAGTTTATTAATTAAATAATATATTGAGCTTTCTTTAAAAATTATACAATATTATTTGGTGATACTGTACCGAAAAATAAACTTGCAATATCTGTATCCAGACAATTAGTTTTGTGATTGTATATACAGTGAATGAAAAAAGTATTCGTACAGAGAAAAATGTTTTTAAAAAAACTTAATTTTAAAAAAATAAATATTATCCAGCAAGAAATGAATCATCGAACTGATAGTCGAAACGATATCGATACGATGATTTCAACATTAATTTGATTTCAACATCGATTCGACGTTTAATTGATGATCATTTCTTGTTGGATAATTAACAATTCATAAAGAATAAAATAGACTGTATGTTTCTTAAAATTATATGTACGAATAAGATGTGTATTAATTATAGAGAATATGTCATCTGAAAAATAATCGGAAATTAAAAATTGTATTGTTTAGCGCGCGCGCGTGTTTACATCGCGAATTTAATAAGTATACTTGTAAAGTCGTGTAAAATCGACGTGGTAAAACATTATCGCATTTCGATAACTTTAACTGATATTCGTAATTTGTTTTTAAATTTCTCATTAAAAACGCGCGTACAATCTCTGGAAGTACACGCGCGCCGGTTTTATAGAGGAATACAGATAAAATCTAGACATAAGACTTAAGTCATAAGACACTGTCTTTGGGCCTTCTACAATAAGTTATTAGTTGTAAATTAGAAGTCAAAAGCTAAAAATTGACGACTGTGATTAGTCAATTTTTTTTAATTTCTGACTTCTGATTTATGACTAATTGTTATGGCTTATTGTAGAAAGCCTATTATAAATCAGTTTTCTGTTAAGGTCCTAACTGATTCCTTTTACATCAAATAACCTTTTAATATACGTATTAACAAGTAACTTTTCATTAAATTATCTTAATTTCAGTAATGTATTTGCAGAATGATTTACTAAATTCATACAATATGTATCAAAATAATTAATTAAATACATTTAATATAATTAAATAAATATATTAATTAATTAAATACAATATCATGTATATGCTTACGCGTATTACTGAAATTAAGATAATTTAATGATAGAAAATTCCCACAGCACAGAATTTGCAACAATCTTTGCAATATTGCTGCAACATGCAGTGTTGCAACTTTTGTGCAATTTTATGCTGTAGGATTACCATTTAGTACTTGTATCAATGCACGATGTAAACTAGGCCATCACTATGGAAACGACACATTGATCATAAAATGATTACTAATTGAATATGGCAAACCGATTCCAATTTGATTGTTTATAAGTTTTATAAAAATAAACATATAAAGAATTTTTTTATTAGAGATTTAATTACATTATTGCATGCTTTATTGTTCTACAATTTAATAATAATAATTACTTATCTCTTTCTAGAAATGCATAAAGAAAATTAAAAAAATAAGTATAGATTTCTGATCACAAGTAAAGAAGATTATTATTGTGACTGAGCTTCATTTTCTTGTTGTTAGGATATAAAGATTATTATTATTATTATTATTATTATTATAACTTATGATGGTTATGATGATTACTCTTGTATTCAGGTTATTTATGATCAAACTAAAGATGATCTTGAATATAAGAGAGATGGACTAAATATTATTTTTTGTTATCCAATGCAATATCTTAGAGCAATTGTGTATAATATGAATACACGTTCTTTTAAGAATAGGTTATAAATTTTAAATGAAATTTAATAAAATTTTATATAAAATATAAAACTCTTAAGATAAGCTACAAAAATATGCAAGGAAAAATGAGGGTTTCTATTTCAAAAAATTAATTTGATCTTGATTTAATTTTGAACAACTCCACCTAAGATCAGATGGATATTATTATCCAATGCATCTTTTTAAGCTTTACAAATTTTGTCTAAATCTTTTTTTTTAAACTGTATTTATTTTTTAGATATCCGACTGTATCCATATTCGATAGATCCTATATAAATAAATTATTAACATCGTACAAAAAAAAACGTACACTGTATTATAATTTATGAGAAATGACATCTTTCAATTTAAGAACAATAACAAACAGTTATACGAATTGCAGTTTCCGATTTATATTGTTTTTTAGGTTTCTTGAAGAAAAATGAATTTATTCTTAAAGAAGAATTCGCGAGAAAACGACCTGATCTAATAGAGTGTATTACTTGGAATCCACATGCAAAGACACATCAAAATGGAGTAATTGGTAGAGTATACTATTTTCTGTTTTTCCATACTTCAATAACCTTAAGAGCGTTCTACGATAAATAGCAAATACTCAAATAGTAGCATCAATAATGATTATTGATGCCTCTAATTAGCACGAAGCATTGCGATGGATTAATAATGTTAATATGCCTCATGGGACTTCACCATTATTAGCTAGAACGTTTATGTAGCGATTGTAGCATGCGGAACAGTAATCAATCCAAATATAATAATGCCATTACTTTTTTCCGATAACAATCGTTACTTTTTTCTGCCTGTAATGATAACGTCGTTATATTTTTACAGCAACGATATCGATTCAGCCATTACTTTTACTTTAGATTTATTGGATAGGCGGATATTTGGATATTATTTTCCTATTTACTAGCGCTGAAAAATGTTTTACTTTATAGTGCCCCCAGAAGTGTACTTAAATTTTTTTAAATGCTTGTGCAAATATGCAAATATATATTTACAATTTAAGTTATTGTATGCAACAAATATAATTATAAAATGTTTATTTTCTCATTTTTATTTCTTAAAAAATATTTTATATTTTATTAATAAAAGAAATAAAAACTCGAGAGTGCTGTTCAAGATGCGCTTGTTCAAGAAAAATCTCTTAATATACAAATTAAATTTATTGAAGAGACTGTAAAACAAACAAAAATCGTTGGACTATAATTATCTCGTACGTTTCGATTAATCTTCTAATCTTCTTTAGCGATAATAGAAGTATGTATGCGTAGACAACGAGCATTAAGTATGTAATTTTTCTATTATCGCGTCTATTATACGTCTATTATCTACGTTTTATGGTCTCTTTAATAAATTTAATTTGCATATTGAGAAATTTTTCTTGAACTAACGCACCTTGAAGCCTAGCACCTATTCTCTCGAGCCCTTTTATTTCTTTTATTATTACTTTTAGTAAGTTAGGGAATTATAATATTCAAATTTTTATTTTATATTTTATATCTTAGACTGCATTCCGATAGTTACTATCAGTATTGAAAATCTATAATTCAGATTACATATAGGATATTACTATAGATTTTTAGTACTAGAAGTGATCTTAAAATATATTTTTATTAACGATATTAATGTTTAAAAACAATGTTTAATTTAAATTTGATATTTAAATTCGATCAAGTTTAACTCCCTCACGTGTGATATTGAATAAAATTAGGCACATTTGACGTTTTTGTACAAAACGACCAAATTTGGCAGAAACAAACATCGCTCTGTTCCGCAAATCGAGATATTAATCATTAAAGTTGATTATTCAGATTAGCAAATCTGTCCCACTAAATCTGTCCACTGACTGAAAAGCAATATGACCATGATGTGTTGTTTAAGAATTTGGGCATGAATTTCATTCAAATAATCTCAAGATTTGATACAAAAAAATCACATTAATAGATTATTTGGCTAAATTTATATTTTTTAAAAAGAAGATTTAATTTTAATAAACGAATTATAGAATTTTGTAAAATAATTGGTACATTATGTCCTACAACATCAATAAGTTTCTAATAAATAGAATAGGTATTAGAATAAGTAATAATAGTTCTTGAATAGTGATCAAATTTAACGATTAATATCTCGATTCGCGCGACAGAGTAACGATTTCTGACAACACATTTGGTCGTTTTGTACAAAAACTCGTCGAAGTGTATTGAATGAGTCTAATTTCATCAATTTCGGACTAAACTCAACAATCGCGAAAAATAACTAAAGATAAACGAATAACGTGTTACTTTTTTGACATAACATTCCCAACTCTGAGAAGTATTTCTAATTGTGCGACTGCATGCTTTAATTACAGAAGGCAAGTCAAAAATAAATGTATCATTACTATCGGATGTAGACAATAAAGGAAAAATAGCAACATTAACGCAGTCATTAGCAAAAATGGTGTCTTCGGGGAATCTTGATCAGGAAAAAATTACGATTGAACGAATCACCGAAGAATTACAAATAAAAGGGATGCCTGATCCCGATCTTGCTTTAATACGTGATTACTCTTGTTCCACGCATGGTGTATTACCATGGCACACAAGAACGACAGAATTTTTGTAAGTTCATAAGAAATATCTGCAAAAATATTTTGTAAAAAAATCTTATTTTTTAAAACTAACAATTTAATTTTTTCCAGAATGCTGCCGCTGTACGTTAATATTCCAGTGAAAGATTTCACGTGTCTGTTGGAGAAGTATAACAAATGTGTACAACGGCATGGTAAATGACATGTAATTATCCTTATTTATATAAGAGATATCCCGTTGCAGTAAGAAGAAATAAATTATCATAAAAACTGAATTTCTAATATGATTATTTTACATACTCTACAAATGCAAAAATTAATTTTTGTGATCATATAATACATTACTATTATAATAAAAGATCATGCGTTAAAAGAACATACATTGTACAAGATATTTTGAAGAAAAACTATGCATTTTCTATTGATCCTTTCTTCAATTTATATAGTCCGATATTTGAATTTTGAAATTTGATTGTAAATGTGATTGTTACGTAACTACAGTAGAAACAGCAATATCTCGTTACATTTTTATTTTCACATAAGCGTAAAATTTTTTTTGCATAATGTAATCCTTTCGCATAATCTACATTAATGTTACAAATATGTTTTGAAAGATAAACCACAATAGCGTTACATGTAATAATTATAAAAGCGAACATTTACGAATATCTTACATAGCTTTATGATAAAATGGTCAAATATAGAATTTTTAATAATAATTTTATGAGTTCCTGATACCCAATGCTTGTTCCAACTCTGCTCGTTTTTGTTGCACTTTTGTATAAAAGTAACGACACACGGCTTCCTGTGCCCAAGGCTGATAGTAAAATTCAGCTCTCCGTTCTTCTTCCGGATTCCCAACAACGTCGGTCATGGTCTTCAAATCTCTAGTCTGAGAGATGATCCACTTATTGATAAACTGTTGCGGATCTTTAGCGAAACTCAGGAAGAACTCACGATTGGTCTTCAACTGATTAATTGTCTCAACGGTTTCGTGAATCTTATTATCCAGACTCTGGATTTCCTGCTGGCTTGCAGTCGATAGCAAGAAATTATTCATTTGCGTTTTCAATGTATCGTCTACTTCTACATCGATGTCATAACACGCGGTTTGTTTTGTTTCCGTACCTGAATAATATAAATTTTTATATCAGATATTCATAATGAGCTATAAAGTAAGTATTAGGTGTTGGAATTAATTCGTAGCGTTTTACAAGTGATGGGAAGTACTTTCATTAATGTATTTTTTAATGCTTATGTGAAATAAATAACATTCTTTCATTAAAAAACGCTACGAATTAATTCCAACACCTAATAATTGCAATGCAATATATATCATTCACTTATAAAGTCGCCTCTAAAACAATATTTATTCAAGATAAAAATTGCACCTTCTACGCTTATAACATGATTTATCACAATGGGATCAGGTGGATGCAATAATGGATTCAGTCGTTGTGGTATCTCAGCGAATTTCATTCGCGGGCAGGCAAATATCTGTTCCAAGTATTTATCACAGTTAATAAATTCTCTCTCGTGACTGTCTTGGAGCTTGTGCGTTTTTATATATTGCCAAAGCGCGGATATGATGACGGGTCGCGTTTGCGTATGTACGCCTAGTAATCGCGCTAATCTTGGGTCCAATTTAAACTGGAATGTAATTAATAGAAATTAAATTTAAGATTAATACAAATAGACTAAATCAATTGTGATAAAATATTTGTGTAACAATTATTTTAATTTACGTAAAAGGATTACCTGTAGTGGTTGATAATCAAGAAGAAGAAGGATTGTACAGCGAACGTTCTTGTCACCTGGTCTTTTAACTTGAAATCCATCGGTTTCCTGAGTAGTCAACGTACGATGCCACTCGACCAAATGATTATCAGGACCATAGAGATCTTTGTCCAATTCTATTACCAAACTTTTGAAGAAAGATGAAAACTTTCGTTTTACCTGCGAAATTAATATAGTTATTGTTGAATATATATATATATATGTATATATATTTATAAATGAAATACTTACAATACAATTGGACTACATATTTATTTACTTGTTTATTAATAACGTAACTATATTTCTTATTCCGTCCTACTATTATACCTTATTGGGATCATTTTTAGTATCATCTAAAAGACGTCCTTCTACTCTAAGTTCCCAAGATGCTACAGATCCCTCTTCTCCTTCACCTGCCTCTTTAGCCGGATAAAATGTGTTTGAGATAAAAATACGTAATTTTCGCTTCTGCTTCATTGGACGCTTCAAAGCTTCTTGAATATCGAGACGTTTTCGCATTATAGTTGCATCCAACTTTCTTTCGAATGCCAGTAAGTCCATATAAGCTTGCGACTCTGGTACCAAATCACGCACTTTTTGAGGTAATATTTTGTCTGCCAATTTCTTCTTTTTCTTTGATGTGGAATGTGAAAAATCACTGTTCCAAAAATACCTAAATGAGTTTATTCGAAAACCATAGACACAGAAATTATAAATAATTCTGTAAGCCGTGAGTTGCAGTGGTTAAATCTCTAACAAAATTTTGATTTCAAATAATATAAACAAAAAGTATTTAGACTGGAAATATCAAGTTATAAGTAGGAATAATAATACATATACAAGTTATATGTACGAAAAAATAAAAGGATAAACATGCAAGAGTAAGGATGAATAAAAAATAGAAAGTAGCCAATTATTAAAATATAATATCTAATTAACAAAGAAATACACAATTTACACACAAGATAAATATAAAGCGTTTGTCTTAAGTTTAAATTTCTCCAGATTATACTTACGGTTTTTGCTGAGACATAGGAATACGTTGATCCGCGCTTCTTTTTCCAACAGGTGGCGTGGGCATTGGACCCTGACGCATATTTGAGTAAGGTTGGTTTGGTCTCATTATTCCACCTGGGCCAGGCCCAGCATTACCCATTTGTGGTGGCGGAGTAAATCCAGATCTCTGTTGCATCTGCAATAGAAACTCATACATGTCATCCAGACACAATTATATAATATTAATAAAAAAATATATAATTTGCAGATTGTAATTGTTGTATAATATATAATATATAATTAATCAAAGGATAGATTATTTGGAAAATTATGGCTGAGTCATTCTCTGTACTCGATTGTTTAATCAAAAAGTAGCTCCATATATATATATATATATATATATATATAAAATGACAGTAAAAAAAGTAACAATTTTGATTTAGATTTTTCTGATATAAAGAAAGAAGATGTATAAATAAAAGCTAAATACCCATCAAATCCTAAATGACTTAGCTACCGTCATCCAAAGATTAAATAAAAACACAAAATATCAATTTATATCATATCCAAATATTACAATCAATATTATACTGATTATGCATCGAAATTAAAAAAATATATTTACTGGAAAATTTGGCCCAGAGTACTGGCGCAAATTTGGTGGTACCGAGGATTGTGGATATCGCTGAGGTGGTGGTCCATTACTTCCTGCATTTGGCACAGGAAATCTTTGTGCCATCTTTTCTAGCACTCTTTAAAAAGAAATATAAGCAATCCTTATATCTTTCTTAGAACTACAATTGTATGATTACTAAATTGCATGACTATATAATATATACAAACACACACACACACACACGCGCGCGAGCGCACGACCATTAATTAGGTATTCCATTCACATATGTATGCAAAAACTAGTTTGAATTAAAAATAACTTGACATAATAACTTGACAATTACAATTGATACTAGAGGCATAGATAACATAACCTAATATAATATTAAAAAAATGAAAATTCATTTCCATTTGCTACAATGAGTCTATTCGTGTTGTTTGTACTTAAAAAATTCAGCATCTTTGTTTCTTTTCAACAATCAACAATATGTGTGTGTGTGTGTGTGTGTGTGTGTGTGTGTGTATTCATCTCGTTTTAAGTACAAAAATTTTGGAGGATTTTAAGCAACACGAATAAATCTAGTATTACGTATTGATTGCAGCGTGAATGCATTTTGTATGCTAGAAAAAAGAAAAGATAAACGAATTATTTGTATGAGAAAAATGCCGAATACGTAGTCGTTCCTCAAGATTCACGATCATTTTATCACTGAATTTCACGAGAAATAATAAAACAAAGTTTCGCGGTTTCGTTCTATCGTACTGAAAAAATATACAGGGTAATTCAATAAACATTATTTACAAAGTTTATTTGTAACAAGTGTCGTTGAATAACCTGATAACGCTTGTTTCAGCTTTAAGTTGACTACGCTTTACTCCATTTCTTGATCTTCAATATAAAGATGAAGGCGTCCCGCTTTCCCTTCACTATTCTAGGACACAACGAACTATAGACAACACTTGACATCGTACAAAATGGTTGCGTTCAGCAGACTAAAGGTGCATTTACATGCAAGCGTCAAGAGTCAGGCCGGGTTTACATCTTGGCAGAAAAGTGAAAAGCGGAAAAGCGGAAACCAATCGGAACTCGCAGTAGTAGTAGGCGGTACATTTCGCTTGTCTACTTCTGTCTTTCGCGAGTTCTAATTAGCTTTCGCTTTTCCATCAAGGTGTGAGCCCGGCCTCAAGCAGCGGAAGCAGCAATCAGCAGCAACTAATCAGCTGGGCGATACTTGACTCTTGCATGTAAATGCATTTTAAGGTATCTTTTCGACTGCGGTCGATTTGGACGCTCACGCGTTTTACCCCGAATCTATAATAGAATTCTAAGCCTTAAGCCATAAGAAATAGACGAACACGTGCATTATGCAAGAGTCTGTGTTCCCCGCTTAAGCCTGCCTAGTTTTTTGTTTTAATTACACATTTTGTATTTATTGTATTTACTCTCCCACTGGCGCCCTTTCTTTGCAAAGGTGTGTGCGGAACACATTTGATACTGGCTTATTGTTATTTGAGCTACGTTTTCATTTGAAATTTTATATTTTTATTAAACAAATTATATTTATTCATAATTATATTATTTCTTTATAACATTACAACATTTCCTCATGATTATAGACTACGTTCCAAAACTTCCTCTCCGAGAAAGATTTTATTCTATTTGTTATAGTATGCGTTATGTGTACTATATATTTCGAGTAAAATTTTCCTCGGAGAGGAAGTTTTGGAACGTGGTCATAATATGAAATACATCAATCAAGAATGTTTTGCGTTATTTCACGTCTACGGGTACAGTCAACGCGATGCTACAAACGCTTTGAAGTGTTTTTTAATTGGTCAGTTTGTAAAATTCTTTCTTCTAATTGATCCGTCAAATGCTTCAAAGCATTTATAGCGAATCTTTGACCACAGCCTATAAGTTTTTCAATAAACGAGCCATTTCCTTACATTGTGATTCGTGCTGCCATAGTGAGGGCAAGCTAACATTAGCCAATCGAAAATGTATAGATAGTTACCCAGACTCTGTTTTTCTAGAGACTTTGGCTTTTATCGATAAAGCGCTTTTTATCTCTAAAATTCTATAGTATGCGTTACGTAAATTATAGCATGTTAGCGCACTAATTCATTGTAAGCACGTTCTGAATATGAGTCTCTTGCAAACAACGCCATTTTTAATACTTTTTCTAGTACTTTTTAGTATTTTTGCGATAGTTTCCATCAAGGGTTTAAACCAAATCAGAATATAAGAATCAACCAACTACAGTCAAGTATTTCCCTGTTAGGCCGGGTTCACACCTTAACGGAAAAACGGAAAGCAGGAAAGCGGAAGCCAATCAGAACTCGCGGAAAGACAGAAGCAGACAAGCGAAATGTACCGCCTACTATTACTGTGAGTTCCGATTGGTTTCCGCTTTTCCGTCAAGAACTCCGCTTTACAGTCGACGACAGGGGCTCGAGTGTAATTGGTTGGTTCTTACATTCTGATTCGGATTAAATCCTCGGTGGAAACTCGGTGGAAGGTCAGGTTGACATAAATCGGTTGCACTTCTCTGATAAATCTATTAATCTAGGACTCTAGACTCTTCTCGAGTCTAGTACCATCGAAAGAAATCATCATCAGTAGATAAAGTAAATTGCTTTAAAACCACGAGTCTGTAAAATAGATATATAAACCGTTCCACGGTTTCCCAACTCTTAAAGGTGACGTCACTGTCGCTGTAACATTTCTGATTTCACTCGCAGCTCGCAGCTCGCAGCGTGAGCAAACTAGTGTAGATTTACAGAGTACAGACTGCGGTATTACGACGGCCGATCTATTTATTAATCGGTCATTTTGGGAGTTGATTCTGTGGAATCTGGTGGAATCGTTCAAGATTGTTGAAGATCATATGTGGTGCAATTGAAAACGTAAAAGGGATGATTCGTGACGCGAATCGAATTCAGCGCGGCTGTATGTCAATCACAATGTTAATAATGGCGCGAGGAGCATGGTTACATTGGTAGTTGCTAGGCAGCGAGGCCAGCCACTGCCAGTAGTGCCAGTTCTGATTGCAGCGCGCGCGCGCGCCAATTTCCCCGCGGTGGCGATCGTGCGGGTCGTGCCCATCCATGTCCATGCCCATGGTCGTATCCGTCGTGTCCGTCGTGTTTGCGATGTTGAGTTGAGTGTCAGTGTTGAGATCAGTTGCAGTTGAGGATGCGACGAGATTGTCGATCTGGTCCACACGCGACGATACGATATTCCGTCGTGTGACGCCAATCGAAATCAGACGGGATCCCTCATCGTCGCTAACGTCGAGGAGGGAATTTGGGAGGAAGGATCTTGCGGGACGGAGACACGTCAGAGCTAAGATGAGATAACAGATGCAGAATGAGACGCAGCAGCAGCGGTAACCTATTCAGTTACGCGGTCCTCACCTTCACCCTCACTCGCCTCAAGGGTAAGTTCATTTACCACGGAACGCGCGTGTCGCGTCTTTTATTTTTATAGCACCATCGATTACCCATCGAGGGTGCCGCCACCACTACCACCATCATCATCACCACCACCACCGCCACTGTTGCATATTGTGCCCCGCGTGTATCTCGCGCTTCAAAGTCGAATGCTTAAGAGCTGTCAGGAGTGTCAGGAAAAATGGGGCAGCTTCTATATAACATCCACACGCATATAACTTGGCGCGTGTAACTCGCCAAGTACATGTGTGTGTCTGTGATATTTTCTCAGATATATATTGGGGTTACATTTAACTTTATTTAATTAAGTCCAATTGAATCCAGATTAAATTGTATAGAAAGTGACGCGAGGTAAAAGTAATCTTTCAAATAAAAAAAAAATGGAGTAAAACTGGTAATTTATGTAGTAAATTATAATTTCATTTGTATAATTAGCAAAATCTTCAGAGATTTAGAAAAAAAAAGAGAGTAGCATAAGAAATAAGTATAAAGTGATTAATAAATAAATAATCTTATTAAGGAAATGCTAATTTTTGCTACTTACGTTTTATTTCTTTTTTCTCTCTTTTGATGATAACAAGTATGGGTTAATATTTGTAGTACATGCAGAAGGTGGAGTTGCTTGTAAAGATCAACATGGACACTCTTACGAAAGTGGCTATCATTATATTCCTGGACCTGAACCATGTACCTTCTGTGTTTGTGATAATGGCAATCCAAAGTGGTGTAAAGCATTCATTTGTAAATTTCTCGAGGTACGTAATGTCAACAGTCCAATAATCAAGTAAACCTATTAGAATATGTAGGAATTATTATTCCAGCTTCAGTTTAATCTTTAAGTAGGTAATTGGGATGTTCAGAACATCCTAAATAGATTTTATTCTTACAATTATATTTTTTAGTAGTACATTTATAGAGTAAATTTACATTATTTATATTATTATAAGATAGAGGATTGTAAAATAATTAATTTTAAGATTTCTGGATAATTCTATTTATTTTCCTTTTCCAGAACAAAGTACAATCATTTTTACATAAAGTATAATAATTATCTACCTACTTAAAGGTTAATAATGTGTTTCAAGACTGATAGTAATTCGCATGTAGCTTGTAGAACCTTGGGGTAAACTTTAGATTAGCCACTTCTTCTCCAATCTCTTTCTCTTCTCCGAAACTTGGTTCGTATTTTTCATCGCTGAATACAAATCTGAAAGAATTTTTTATTGATTAAACATTCAGGTCGCCATTTTGAAAAGTATATAAAAAAAGTAGGAAACAATGCCTATATCGGTCAAAGCTCTTAAATGCTTTAAATATGAAATGCTTCCATATGAATTCATGTATCACATTTGTAGTCTTTCGCACGCCGAATTGGTTTTTCGAACTTAACTGAACTACTACAGTAATGCTACAAATTAAATTGGCATACAATTACAATAATTTAAATTTAAATTTCAATTTAATACTTAATTGTGTGAAAATCTGTAAATATTGCAAAAAATATTACCTCGGCTAGAAAATGTATGGAGATAAATGAGGTGTTAAAGAGATCAGAAAGGGGATAGCTAATTTAAAAGTTTACCGAATAACTACTCTCCAAAATCTAAAATGAATGAGTGACTTTGGTGCCACTAAAAGTAAAAATCAATGTATTATTATTAAAAAAAACAGTTAATATTCGTTGATGATTCGTTAAAAAATGTAGCACTCAAGTTAGTAATGATACACTACTTTTAAAAAGTAATGAAACTGCTTGTAATTGGTAGTAAAATAAAGAAAAGCAGTTTAAAGATTTATATAATAAATTTACTTTTTGTATAATAGGAGAATTGCAAGTCTTTCCGGCGAGGTAACACTTGCTGCGAGTTTATTTGCCTGGACGACACATTGTCGTCAATATCTAATGAGAAAGCTGACGAAGCGGAGACTAACGCGATAGATGGAAACGCAAATTATGATATAGGTCTACGATCGGTTGCCAGTTTTGTAACAGCAATATTTTCACTAAGTCTGTTATTTTTTCTGATACATCGTCTACGCCAACGTAAGATACAAGGTAATATGATGCTTCCATCATCACATGAGTTATTTTAAATCTATGGCGACAGATTTTTAGAAATTCCTGTGAGAAATAATGATGCATGTGTCACTATATAATTAGAATACAAATAGAACGCAATACGATTCATAATTTCTGAAACAAAACTCGTATAAAATAAAGAATATACAAAAATATTTTGAATCTTTGATGCTTAAAAAAAGAATTCTTTATGATTAATACTCTCCTCTGAGAGCTTTTCAATCGTTGAGGCCTTTTACTCCCCTCTTTGATTGATCACAGATCATAGCGGTTTGAATTTAGAGTAGATAATATTATTTTACCTATTCAACTCATCTGACTTATAGTTCCTGATAGGCGGCATTCATTAATTGGAAAGTTGGATCTTATATTTAGGATAAGGTGACCAAATGTGGCATGGCAGACAGTGCGCATTGATCTATCATACCAGACACCCCAGGTTTAATCCTAGTAGAAAATATTTACAAAATATTGGTATATATCATGTATCTTCTCAGAAAAGCCGACAATCTCCCGAGAGTATTCTTGCCTACAGAAATATCACCATTTGAAAAATCCGCCATTCGGAAGTGGCATTAAAACTAGGTCTCATGTGCTTATAGCAATTGAATAATCAGCATGTGTGCACCACAAGCATATAAAAGAGGTGTAACCACAGACTTCTATATATACTATCTACTATACTGTTAACTCCTTAGGACAAGCTTATGTGAAATGTTAGGATGGTTCTATGTCACAAAGTAACTCGAAGAAATGCAATATGGCAGTGTCCCGCGACATTCTGCATCAGCTATACATACACGTATCCTTAGTACTGTACATAAATGTAATCTTAATTTTGTGAAAAATTGTTTTTTTTTTAAAGTTTAAGAAAAAAGGTAAAGATAATTGAATATTAGTAGACGTGTATAAAAGGTGCGATCCTATTCAATTCCTTCTAGAATTGTAAAGAAATTAAAAAGCAGTTAACTCACATAGTTAATGTGCAAAATTTAATTTATTTATAAATTATATAATATAAACGGTCTCGTTTAACTTTTTTTGTCTTCAGTATAAAATGTAGTTTTAATACTGTTAAATTAGGTCAAAATATATCTGTCAAAATAGGTATGTGTGCGCAAGTACGTTACGCGGAACAGTTTTTGACGCATGCGTATAATGTAACGTCAAAATTGGGGGTTACTCTTTCAAACGAGTTAGCAGTCTAGTATTATATATGTATAGAATGTCACAGAATGATCGCCAAATATTTTGTGCTGATAGAACAAATTAAATTGAGTCGAAAAGTCCTCTACTATTTTGTAATTTTCGCAATAATTAACAAAATATTAATTACTAAAAATCGCTGAATATTGGTTTTCAATTTTTTATTCATTTTTACTATCAACTTTATAGAAAAACAGTAAGTGGCAAAAATACTTGTTTGGTTTCTTCTCATAGAGCTCTAAGAATTGTTTTCGAATTTTTATAAACTTTTTAATACTACATTTTCTTATTGGCAACTATTTTTATCAACGTGCGATACTAAAAAATTCTAAAAAATTTCTAAGAACTCTAAGAGAAGAAAATAAATAATTTTTGTTGTTTTTCCGTAAAGTTTTATTCTATCGTGTTTGCGATGTTACTGACACATCACTACATACTATTACATCAATAGCATATGTATACATAAATTTTCGCATAACAATAACATTTTAATTAGCCGTCTAAGTCCAGTTCTGAGAACTCCACATTGTTTCTTCCTACAAACTACTAGTCTGTGTACTACTATTTCGTAAGTATAGGTCAAACAGCTTTTACATGAAGCAAATGTCACTATTGATGTAGAGTGCCATATCGGACTAAAAAATGGTAAAGATCTCAATTTTGAAATTTTTTAAAAGTTCTCGTGATAAACTTTACTTCTCAGACACGTAAGACGTATACTTTAATCCTGGAAAAGAATTTTTGAATCTATAAAAAAGGGAAAAAGTAATTATATTAGGTGTTGGAATTAATTCGTAGCGTTTTACAAGTGATGGGAAGTACTTTCATTAATGTATTTTTTAATGCTCATGTGAAATAAATAACATTCTTTCATTAAAAACGCTACGAATTAATTCCAACACCTAATACAAAAATTATATGATTTAGTCGGTAATACAGACGGCACAACAAAAAATTAGATCAAGTTACGAGATCACATTTTATTTATTAAAATTGTACTTTTCTATTGAGTGCATTTTATGAATAATATCTGGGTTTTTAGATAAAAAATCATAAAATTCTCCACATATTAGTTGAAAATTATATATGTATAATTAGATTTCACTCATTATTTTCATTTATTATTCCACATTTATTATTTTTATATTTGAGAGGGACAATTTATATTCGTGTCCTTAATTTGAGACAAAATTTGGGACGCGTAAAGTGGAATGAAGAGTTAAAATTTGAGTCCTTCCTAATTTGGGTTGGTCATTGAGATTTAGGACCATCTTAAGTACATTCTTAAGATTTCATAAATCAATCATAAAGTCGTTTTTTTTTATTAGCATTTTAATCCTTGAAAGGCGAATCGTTTTCGACGGACGAGAGAAACGAATGTATTTCATTTGATCCATAACAGAATTTCTATTGCAAACTATTTTTGGGAAGGAATTATATATAAAAACGCACTTTGTGTGTAAACGATATATACTTTATCTCTTTTTAGTACATACTTTTCTGTATACTTGATACATGAAATAAGTATATGTATGATTCTTACAAATAAATTTATTACTATTCTTTACTGTATTTCGTATCACATTATCGACGCAAATATAAGGTCATGATCATTTTTCATTAACCGCTCCCGTATTCCGAACTGTCTTATCGCTCATAAGTGAAAGTGATTCTGCATTCGTCGTACGAGAGATAAAAGGCATTACTTAAGATAGTCTTAAGATAAAAACCGACTACGAATATCGACCAAAAGAGCCATATTAGCATCTTAAGACATTATTTAAGATGGGTTGTAAACTATTGCGTAAAATATTGGATTGGTAAGAAAATAATTGCGTTTTTTTTAAAGGCATCTATCAATAAAAACCGCAATTACTTTCTTACCAATCAATATAAATATATCTTGATAGAATAAAGTTTCAGCTTTAAGAATCTCTTTTTTAAATTGCGATACGACAATTTTTAACGGAATTATGAGCAATTAAAGTCAAAATGATCCTTTTATTTAATTCGCGATAACTCAATCACCAAAAGTCGTAGGAATATTTAAAACGATTTTGTAGGGAAAGTATCAAGCTTTCACGATAGATAGTCGAAAATTTTCTCAAATTTGTTTCACGTTACAAAACCCACAAAGTGAGAAGAAAATTTTCCGTCTTTTTCAACTCGTAGTCTTTGGTATGTAAAAATTACCAATCTCATATAAACTTAAAAAACGTGGTAAGCTTTTAAAAGTAGAAATTTCAAGCTTTAAAACCTTTTTTTTAAATTTAAATTTCATTTATTATTGATGAAGATATTGTATATACAACTTTGACCAAAAAAATGCAATTACTTTCTTGCCAACCCGATAAAAATCAATACCGTCTCTTTGATATTGGAATTGTAGTTAATAAATCAAAGATTTGATATTCCAGAAATTCAAGCTGCTATAGTGGCTGCAACGATCAAATGAAGATGATTATAAAAGAAGAGTATTTAACAGCGATTGAAAATAAAAGCAGAACGTAATTGTAAAGGATTCTACATACTTTTAAATACTCATAAAACTTATCTAATGTGTTCTTTATATAGTTTTTCTTAAAACTTATGCACTACAGTTTGTAATTAATAGCGGTTCATTGGCAGAATTAATGCGCACTCAGTGTACTTTAAAACCGCTGTACACAAATCGACGTAAAGTTGTATGTTTAATAAAAATATATTTATGTATTTTGATGTGTCTTGAATGCGCATCAGTTTTGCTACTGAAAAACGATATAAGTGTGAAAGTTTTTTATGACAAATATGACAATGTAAAAAAAATGTATATATGTTGTGTATTAGTTTGTGTGGCAGGTCGAGAAAACAGACAACTTGGAGAGGACCAAAGAAATTTAGGTAACATGGGATACTTGGAGAGAGGCGGATTACCTCACGGAGTTCCCATGGACGACATACCTTGCGGAACAGGTTACTCATTATGGAAACCACCTGGCAGTAATTACTTTCCGCGTGGTGAAGCACCTCCGCCCTATGAGGAAGCGATCGCGGCTGCGAGAGCGGAACAAGCATTGTTATCAATTAATCCGCATGCGTTGCTGTCAATGAACTTCTCGGACAATTACATGCCAAATTCTAACAATCATGCAAGCGTGGCGGTTGTCACGGACACGCAAAATGATTTGACCGCAAATACACAGGCGTCATCTAATGATAGTAACATACATACGCCCTTGATGTCTTCGTCAAATAGACTGTTGTCTAGTCCCAGCGCATATGCTGGTGGTTATCGACCAATAAGCCAAAGCAGCGCATCGTCCACCATTGGTCTGAATACGAGCACTTCCACCGCGAGTTTCACAATAGGGACAAACACGTACGAGAATCTACCGGTCTCGTCGATTGCTATAACGAGTTTTAACGATAGTCAACATTCCGCAGTGACAAGCACTAGTACGCAGCCGCTATTATCGGTATCGCATTCCACTATACCTAAGAACTATCGCCAGCACACAACGATGTTTCCGCGGCAGAGCGGCGGCGATGGCGACAGCGGTGGTGCGTTTACAATATCGGCGACTCTGTCGAATTCCGACGTATCCTCCCATCGTACAATTCCGCGAACGTTGACGTGCGTCGCTAGCAGAGCAAAGGATGTTTTGACTGATTGCTCAACGAGGGACTATCTTCGTTTGTCGCCGAGCAGCATTGCGGCGCCTCAAAGCCTGTCACGTCCTATACAACTGTCCGCAGTCGCAGTCGCGGCTCCGGGCAATTACAAAAGTACCAAAAACTCGGACCCGTTTTACACGGATGCTCCTGTGGCGTCCAGTTTAGCGCAATCGGAAACGTACACCGCAGATGCGGCAAATGTATCTGAGCGGACTCGGGAATACACGGTATAAAAATATACAATTCATCGTCGTATAAATTGTATTTATTTTTTACGTTACTAATTTATCGTCGTGTAAAGACATTTACGTTATTAATTGTCATACTTTCCTTCTCTAACGCAGCCTTCGTTAAGCATAGCTAACGAAATCAATGCAAGTGGCAGCTTCGAGTCGGTGACGTGTACCTGCAGTATACAAGCGTTACCCACTCTGCACGACGATACGGACGATTATCGAAGCGAATGCGAGAACTGTAAGAGCGCGACGGGTTCTCGTTACTACTTAGATAACGAAGATGAACTCGTTACATCACTTCACGAAACCATGACGTTGCACAGAAGACCGGACGAAGCAACATCAAGTGTTACACCACAGTATTATAGAACTTCACTTACACTGCCGACGAGTACACGCCAACGTACAAGGTAGACATCCTATTAATCTAATATTTTTAGAATCATTAGAGCTGTAAAACACTTCTTTTTATATTTATATTTTTGTCAAGCATAAAAATATACACTATTCAACAAAAAATAAGGAATACTTTCAAAATATTCATAATCAATTATAATTGCACAATTTTCAGACCGTTGAAACTTAACTTATTATTAATGAAAAATTATCGCAAACAAATAATTAAAATAGCATTTTGAAATTTGGGATTTGTATTTTAGCATGCGTTTAGCCATTTTTTGAAAATTATTTTCACAGTTTTGTATCTTAAAAACAATTATATCGTTTTGTTTTTTAAATTATACTCAACACTGTGCAGCTTGATAAAAAGATTTTTCTTCAAAAAAAAAAAAAAAAAAAGACATGTACACCAAAAAAATACATAGTTTCCTCTACAAATTCCTTTTTTTAATTTTTTCTTACGATTTTTCTTAAACTGAACTAGGCAACTGTGAACCTCTCTACATTTTGTACAATCGATGTTGAAACTTGGCGAAAAACCATCGCAGACAAAATTAAAAGAGTATTTTAATTTTTACTTAAAATTTATGCTTTAACACGTTTTCGTTTTGAAAAATTTTTTGTCTGCAATAAGTTTTCGCCGAGTTTCAACGGTCTGAAAATTGCGCAATTTGGAACGTTCCTTATTTTTTGTAAGTAATATACTTGTTGATGGTTTATCACAAATAAAAGATTTTAGTAGATGAATCTTTAAAGTGTCTTTATATCTAGGATTACCGGAGCTCGTGAAAATTGGTTCAATACTATGCCAGAAAGTTCTAGCGGGTCTTCGGACGAAAATTAAGTATCTTGAAAAAAAAAAATAGAGGAAAATGTTCAAGTGCGTAAACAAAATTATACATGCACACACGAACATACACAAATACGTATAATATGTATATAACTATTAAAAAAAATTGTACCTATACAGAATGTCCTAGAATTATTAAGTTTCTCCTTTTAAATAAGACTGTCGGTTGGTTAATTGTTTAATTATTTTTGCGCTAATGTCTTAGTTCAAGATCAAAATAACCAGACTTGTTATATTTAACGCGATGTAGTTCTGTTTAAAAAATTGTTTTATTTGTTTTACCGATTTTATAATGAGTCAGCTGAGTTTGTAGTCTTAGAAGTTGGCCAACTTCATCGATTTCAATTAATCACGACTCACTGATTATTCTTTGAGGCTGTATCAAACTACCGATTCTGCCGTCCCGACTCTGTCGATTCCAGTTGATCGATCACTCTTGTCGATGCCGACGATTGCCATCGATTGGCTCAACTGTATAGAAGAGTAAAATTAATAATACGCGAGAGTATCGCAAATCTCGGACGAATTATATTGAAATATAGTACCTAGGCTGAAAATCGAGATGTGATACTGGCTAAATTTCACGTTTTAAGGTAATTCGCCTGACAAATTCGTAGAACTGAAGTCTTTCTCGAATTTCACTTATTAATAATATTTTCGCGATATATATCGCGACGCCAATTTCTTTTTTGATGCCATCTTCCCCAATTGTTTTTTCTATGGATATTTACAAACTACCTTTTCTTATACAATCGCCAAACTATCACGTGATTAAATCTTGTATTTCTATTGGTTATGATTTTGAGTTGCTAACAATGCTGACTCGAAAAATAGATTCGAATTTAAACGTGAGTTGGCCGATCCAGTCAGCCGGTGCCTCACTATGATTGGTTTGCTGAGGATCAGCTTGCAGAGTCGATAGTCTGATATGGGCTTTAGACTCACCGATTACAAACTATCGACTCATTAGAATTAGCATTTGACATGATGGCTTAAGTCTTTTAAAATTCTCAGCTTCTTTACTCTTCTCATACAATATTTAAAAGAACCTATAAGTTTTTGGGACATCCTCTATAGTGTACGTCGTAATGATTATCATCGTACATACATAATTATCATCATAATCATCACTATTATTGTTGTCATTATCATTAGATAGCGGAAGCGCGTGAGGATTTACTGCAGTGAGCAGCGCAAATCCTTGCCCAAGATACATTAAGGGGATTCTAAAGTGAAGCCCGATTCCGACAAGATTGCTATTTTACTGATAAAATACAACACATCGACATATCTTTATATATTACTACATCAATATCTCACGCACACATACATAAATTTTCGTAGAACGATAGTATTTTAATTAGACATCTAAGTCTAATTTTAAGAACTCCGCGTTGTTTGTTCATGTAAACTTCTAGTCTGTGGACCACAATTCCGTAAGTACAAATTGCAAAGCTTTTATCATCAAGCAAATGTTACGATATTGACAGCTTTGGCGCCATATTGGACTAAGCAATGGTAAAGATTTCAATTTAAACAATTTTTTTCTTAACATAGACTCCACCTTGCAGATACATATTAATGCATATATTTTAATCTTGGAAAATGATTTCTAAATCTGTAAAAGAAGGAAAAATAATTATACAAAATTAATGTGTGTCGGTAATACTGACGACTTTAGAATCCCCTTGAGACGGATCAGTGAGAAATTTCGTAGTGAAACATCACAATCCGTTGCATCAAATATGGTCGACTGTTATTATCATCATTATTACTGTCATAATCATCGTCGCATCTATCATAACAATAACTTTCCGAATTTATTTTATCTGCCAAATAAAAAATATACATGTCACGCGCGCGCGCAAAGGGTTATACAGATTTTAATGATAGATCTTTATTGTGTAAAAAGTAGAATAAATTCATATCTGTATATGTATATGATATTAGATTAATCATAAAAATATAATGAGTCATGAAACTTTCTTTCATGAAATATCTAAAAAAAAAAGTGCGAGATTTTTGTTATAGTCCCTGGTCATATTAGACGCATGAATAGATTCATCTTGAATGGTCGAAAATGATAGTTATTTTTATTTTTCATATCTAAAGTACTATTTTATATTTGGACATTCTCAATAAAACAATTTTATTAGTATTAAAATTTATATTAGTATTAATATTTATTTATTTTTATAAAAACATATGTATGTTTTTTAAAACCTTGTCAAATCAATAATGAGATTATTAATTAGCTAAAAAGAACTTGCGCGAATATTGATACGCAATGTTGATTTATTAAAAGGACATTTAATTAACAAATTAAAAATAGCAAACATTTCGAATTTTGGCCCTCCTTAGTGCTATAATTCACATTACAATAATACTAATTAAAAACCATATAAGCCCACACAATACGTGGGGGAGTGGAGGGAGGACATCCGATTTATGTCCTCAAATATTCTATTTTTTTATGTCCCTGTGTTTCAGGATATTCCAAGGTTGTGTACTTTGTACACCTCGTTATATGACCCCAGATAATTAAACCAAGATCACATATCGCAAATTATATGCTGCATATTATGTTGGCGTAATCATATTCGAGCAGTAGTCGATTTGCCGACATTAATATCCGCGAGTATTCTTTTTGGATTATTAATCTCTGGGTTATCTCATTATTAGATTGATTCTTAGAGCTAATATACGCATTCTTTAATTTTATCTTGTGAAATCACTATTCGAAGCTATTACTTTTAATTACATGGGCGGCGACTCCAATATGTATTAATGTATTTGTGATATGGTTGGTATGGAGTACTCCACACACTGATTCAATGTATGGAATTCCATACACCGAATTTCATATTTGTATAACATTTGGTCGGAGAGAAATTTAGAAATTAAAAATTGTAATTTAGAAATTACAAACATATGAAAAATGTCACTGCATTGCTCGAAGGACGTAATGCAATTTTTACATGACAATCACAAGATCAGAGATCCTTGTACCAGAATGCGTAAAATTTATTCGCGTTCTTTTAACGATTCTTACAACTTGTTCAAATGAAAGATCATTTTTTTATAGACATTTAAAAAGTTATTTGACAATGAGACAAAAACGTTTAAATCATATTGCGATATTGTATATTTATTGAGAAATGGTTGATAAGTTAAATATGAAGGAGCTCATTAATAATTTTATTAAAAAAAAAAAATAAAATTAGAGCGGCTACTTTTGCCATGTAGAAAAGGTGTATGAGGAAATATATTTATCCCCCCCCCTCCCTTCTCTCCTCTCAATCTATTCTCAGGAACTTCACACACTGAAAAATTTTACTTCGCCGCTCCTGTGATTAATTATAATAATAATGTCCTATATGTAATGTTTAAATTGAAATTCTCTATACAAGTAAAACGAAATTTCTATAATAGAAACAGAAAAATATTTGCGCTTTTTTTAATGTTACCTCTATGAACTGCTAACAGATTCATAGATAGTTTTTAGGTTTTGTACACAATAGAGAAAATATTAGGAATAAAAATAAATATTAAGATTTTAACTTATCAAAAATCACTTATATCGGAATATATTTTTGATAGATTGAAATCTTAATATTTATTTCTATTTCTAATATTTCCTCTATGTACAGGACTTTATGCATTTGTAAGTATTAAGTAAGGTATAATAAATGTATCTACTTTATAAACAATTATTTTCTTTACATATTTTTGTCAATTATAATAATGATAAATGAGTCATAAATCATAATATAATATAATATAATTAATTCTTGTCAATTAATTATAAAAAAATATGCGTAATAATATAACCAAGGACTATATAATAAATTATAATTATATGTTTGATGATATATAAGTTGCCTATGGTTGTCTATGCACTGAATATTAAGGGACTGCAAATGAAAGGAGCAGGGAACAGAATAAGATCTATTTTAATCTATCTGAAATCATGTAGAATACACAGTTTCTGATAGATTGAATCAAGAATTTCAATCTATCAGAAACTGTGAGCATAGATCTTTGCATAAAGCATAAGAAAATTAATCATTTAGAATTATTTTATTTTACGGAAAAAAGGAAATGAAAGACTTCGATCGATTTATTTTCTTACACATTATGTAAAACTCTTATGTTTCCATCCTTATTCTCTGTTCACTGTTCCCTATTCCTTGTTTGTGCGCATTGTGCGCAGCCTCTAAATCTCGAAACATAATAGGTGTAATAAACTTTAAGTCTTAAGGAATTAATAAATCGCAGATTAGTTAATTTCTTAAAGCTTAAGGCTTTCTATACCTATTGCGTTTCAAGACTAAGGGCCTAAGCCCAAGATGATCGTTACTCGAATCGTGGAACGTAAGTTGTAGATCAACATACAATGGCTGCGTTCAACAGACTCAGTTGAGTGAGCACTCGTTACTATTAATGTATTCTTCTAAGATTTAAAATTCTGATTGGATGATCTAAAAGAATACATAAATAACAGCGAACGCTCATTCAATTGTTGAATCTGCTGAATGCAGCCAATGTTTTGGCGTCACTATGGCTGTGTCCCAAAATTTACTGAAAATCTGTAGTTTATGTTACATGTTATAGATTTTTAGTACTGGCTGTAAATTTTGGAACATAATTTATGTACCATTAGCATACGTAGTAGCATATATAATTATGTCAAAACATTGGATGCATTTAATACTACAATCGCTTACTAAGAATGCGTTTCACTTGGCGCTCACATTGCTCGCAAGTATTATTAGTCCTTGTTTAATATTTGATAAATAACAGGAATGAAATGATTCTGTGAACGTTGAGAGCATTGAAACGCACTCTGAATTCTTGCATCTGATTGGCGTATTTCATTAAATCTAAAAAAAAATATAGACCAAACACATGTGCAGGAGTTCACTGAAGTTCACGTTTAGTCAGCGGTAATTGTACTGAATACATTCATTACGTTGACTTATTACAATTTGCGTTCCTCGACTTATAAGTAATGGACATCTTCGTACTCAGGTCCTAAGGTTCCTGATTAGTCACCATCGGTCACATTGGATCACGACATCATAATCAAGAAGTGACACGTTGAAGTTTCTTACATGCCTTTTTTAAATAAAGAAATAAAGAAAATTCGAATAAAATAAAATAATAGATTGCTTTAAAGCATAAAAATGAGCCGAAGCTATTCTTATCTCCAGCTATCTTTATTCTTTATCTCTCTCCTCCTTCTTGACAGTTAGTAAATAATCGTAAAAGACATGTGAAGCGAAAATAGGTCTATTATGCATTTCACGTGCCTTTTACGTCTGACTTGGATGAGGGAGGAGGAGGGGAGGGGGGACAAGAATAGCTTTAGCCCATTTTTACAAGCATTTCAAAGTGTGATCTCATTATTTTGTTTTATTTAAATTTGCTTTATTTATGAATGCAAGAACTTTAACGTGTTATTTCTCATTTATGATGTCATGATAAAATATGGCCATAGCAACTAATCAAGTAATCGCAGGAGCCTTAAGGATCCACCGCAGCCGTGAATGAATTTTTATGAATGTGAGTTGAGACCCGACACTCCCGGGGATAATTGGAGTACATTATACCATTGTTGCCGACCACTTCAATTGCGCGATATAGATATTCGAACGTTTATTCTATTATAATTTTATAATTTATAGTTTTAATTTATAGATTTGTAGATACTAGTATAAAATGCAGCAATATTGTATTTCTGTCAAATCGTTTTCTTATTTATATTTGCTGTGATATTAGGTGGTAAACTTAATTCCTGTCGCTCGCTACTAGAGGATACCGACTCCAACGTTGGCGAGTTTCGACGTAAAGTCGGATGAAGTTACATGTGTTTTGTAGTTTAGACATTGATGAAAATGATTTACTCCTCACAAGTTAGATTTTTCGATGCCAAAGAAATTTTCTAATTGATTGAAAATGAACCGATAAGCTGTTTTTCCGACATGTGCTTCTTCACCATTTCGAGGAAACCGCAGCTGAAACGCATCGCTTATTATCCGAAGTGTATGGTGATGAAACTCCATCGAAAAGAACATGGTAGAGTTTGCTTTGAACGCTTTCGAAACGGTGATTTTTACGTGAAAGATAAAAAACGTCCCGGGCAAAAAATTTGAAGATGTGAAGCAGCAAAAATTGCTCGATGAGAATCCAATTCAAACACTTTTAGAGTTGTCGAAAGCGTTAAATATTACTCCAATGTCTCAAACGCTCAATATCATGGGAAAAATTTTGGAGATGAATAAACGGCAGGAATTAAGTTTACTACTTAATATTTTCTGGCTATAATATTATCTGATAGGATAAGTGTTAAGATGAAAAAATGTTTCTTCATTCAATTTTGTATAAAATTTTATTAAAACTTTGATTAAAAGGATCGATTTTAATCGAAAATCGGAAAGATTGATGGACAAGTGATAACCGGCTTTTCATTAAATTTTTGATATGGAAAAACTTGCTTCGCATTCATCAGAATATGGATAAGAATCAAAGAAGCGACTTAAGCTTTATTGTATCGTGTAGATATATGTAAAAAAAAAAGAATATAATTCGGCTGCATTTGTAAGGTTGTGTTCAAGTCGGAAAGTAATAAGGAAGGGAAGTGCCAAAGTGTTCACGTTAGATGAATAAACGGAAGTGAAATTGTGATATTTTAATTATGAATTGTCTATAATTCAACTAGAAAGAAAGATACGTATAAATATGTGTGTGAGAGAGAGAGAGAGAGAGAATGAATGAAAGAGGAGAGAGTGAGTGAGTGAGTGAGTGAGTGAGTGTGTGTGTGTGTGTGTGTGTGTGTGTGTGTGTGTGTGAGAGAGAGAGAGAGAGAGAGAGCAGAAGTTGTGTTTTGTTTTAGCATTTTATCAGCATTTTCTTTTTTAAATTAAGAGATGGATGAAGAAATGAACATTTATTTCAGTATCGCAGTATTTATGTAGTCTCGATGATTCACACAATATGACGACCGAACCATAATACTTCGTGATTATAACATTGAACTCCTTTGAGCTTCTTGAAACCTCTTGTAACTTATCTTATTCATGATACTGTGAAATACAAATGATTAGCAAATAAATCTTTTCTTCTGAATATTGCCTATGGTACTGTCTGTACATTTCCCGTTCTCATATTTGTTTCTGTCTCACGCTATGACGTATGTGTAATATGTCAAATACTTAATTACAGTTTATTTGAATATTTAATTCTTTGTCCCATCTGCTGATAAATCTATTGGATAAATAAAAGAGTAAAAGAGTGAGAACATACGAGAGTAAGATCATGATCTATGATTACTCATAATCTAATCAAAAATTGATGTTGAGAATGAGTCCGAGTACATCATCAAATTGTGGATATAAAGATATGCATATATTTTATGTATATACTACTGAAAAATAACATTATTGGAACGATCGCTGGCGCTAATTTCGACCTGTGATTGGCCATGATTGATATCTTAATACTCTTATTTTTAAGTAGAATTTCAAATAAGCAAAAATGGATTAATCAGTAGTGGCTCTCCATCACCCCTTTTTCTATGCTTCCCGTACAGCATAGACTTTCAAAGGACGTTCTAAAGACAATCAAAAGATGTCTTACATCTTGAAAATGTTCCTTAATAAAGTATAATATGCTGTGCAGGCTTTATTTTTTATTTTTTTATTAATTATTTTTAGTATAATTTATTTTATTAAATTGTTATAAATATACAGCTCTACAAATACTTTTTAAAGTTATCACAATATATATAAAAATTGTTTAATAATTTTTACATACTTGTAAAAGCGACGAAAATTAAAGTATATATTTTAAATAAAAAAATTAAAAAAGTTATTTAGTATTTATTACTTTAAATAACTACATTTTTTACTTATTTCTTATTTAATATTTTAAATAAGTTTCCTATTTTATATTTTTTATTTTAAATAATTCGTATATTATTTTCATCGAGCTGTGATCAGCATCATACGTATGTTTAAAGAATTTCTGAATCACAGAATAATTTGCAGTAGTAGTAGTGTCTTAAATTAATTTATTAACTGAAAAATTAAATAACGATTAACAAGCATTTAGTATTTTTAATCAAACCTGTATTTAGCACAAATTGTTTCACGCTATTAAGATTTTTTGCGTTTATCTTTATATATAAAGAACGTGTGTATATAGAATAATTTATCAATCTTTATTTAAGAAATGAATTATTAAAAAGAATAATGAAAATTGAGACATAATGTTGAAATATCAAAAATACTCCACGCGAATAATTACTAATTATGTTTAAAAGAATCATGCAGATAATATAGGATTGTGCCAGAAATGCCACAAAGCAAAACGCGAAATGTACGGCGGTACCCGTTTGTCAAAATATGAATTTGAAAAAATAATTGAATAAACCGTGAATATTTTTCATGCGCAATAGTAGGGTATTCGCCCGGTGAATGCGCGAACAGCGAAGGAAGAGGTAACGCGTCACGCAGCGAATAGGGAGGGGGAGCTTGCCGTGCGGCGCGGTGGTTGACTACGTCATCACTTTGGCATTCGCTCGGCGATCTCGGAGGGAGACGTACATGTTTTCGAGTTGCTCCACGTGTCGCATTAATTAATAGCAATTAGATATCTACGAACGCGAATTACATAAGACTGCCTAAAACTAAGGAGTATATTAAGGATTAAAAAGGATTATAGGTTGTATTGCACGTTTTTCCCTTTATTTTTTACCATATACATTCATTACTCATGTACACAGCTCATGAATATTTCAAATATTTCATGTGTTCTCAGATGTACGGTAACTAACAATAAAAATGAGATTCTTATTGTTAGATATTTCAAATTGTGGCTTTTTATTACTTTGAATCGTATAATTCTGTCATTTTCGTGTTACTCCGCATTCTTAATACGGGAAAAGTAACACATAAATTATAAATCACAGAAAAAAATAATAAAAATTAAGTTATAATGTTGGGATGTCAAAAGTACTTCACGTGAGCAATTATAGAAAAATCACTTTAGTAAAAACTTTTTTTCACTTCTTGCCTTTCGTGAACACATTGTAATATTGATACGAAATATTTAAAATTATATAAAATTAACGTCAAATATATATTCCTCGGTGTATCACAATATAATTATATATGATATCACATTAAACGACTCGCGCCGTTAAAAGTAGATACATATAAGAAATAGTTTTATTAAGCGGAGAACATTAAAAATGTTAAGAATATATTATTTTACTTCGTAATATACGTTAACATTTCAACAATTAGACGATGGCGCGCGACCTTGGGGTGGGGATGGCACGGGGTGGCACGGAGCGGCGCGTCATGTTTACGTTTACGTCTTTACGCGTAGTTACCGCGCAGTCGTTCCCTTACCGACATTCGTACAAGCAGGTAGTCGAGTCGCGTGCGACTCTTTCACATTACTTTTTGAAATCTTATCGCGAAGAATGCCAAATATAATACGAAACGTTGTACTTTATAAATAATTAATCATACTAGTAATCGTATTATGTGAATATTCATAAAATACAACATTTCGTATCTAGCATTTATATCTAGCATTTTTTGCGATTATTATATATGTTTCAAAGAGAAATGTGAAGAAGAGCGGCACGCGACACGGCTACTTGTCTGTACGAACGGTGTCATACGAGTCATAAAAAAAGCACGTTAATATGAATATTCTCTATACAAATAACGCAATTGCTGCTTTCACAATTAATATAGTTAAATGATTTAATTAATTTTTTGTTCGTGTACATTTTTCGTGTGTTATACGATCCGTTATACGTTTAAAAATTATACGTCACAATCTTTTTATCTGCTCTGAATTTATTTCGCAATGAAAACGAATTGCAGATAATTGCAGACGAATTGTTTGATATTCGTTTCTAAAAGTTAACCGATTGCATAGTAATTGCATAGTAATATAGATATAATTATATATCACATTTTTTAGATTATCTTCCCTTTCACGGATACGATCTTGACGTGGTGGGAGAGCTCAGTATCCAGAGGACATTTACATGAAAAAAATGGTTTTTCTCAAGTATCTAAAAATTTTTCTATCTGAATAATATATCTAGATAAATTTTTAGATATTGAGTAAAATCGTTCTCTTCGTGTAAAAATCCAAAGGGGAAGTAAATTCTCGTCGATTTACTTGAAAATGAACGAACCGCAGCCGATTCGTCGCGTCGCGCGTTTATTTCGGGAGTGCCGTTCAAGTTATCGGACTCAAGTTATAGTTCGCGCGCGATTATAGTATATTATTCGCGAGTGTCCTGTGCGAGAGGATGTCAATCCTATGCTGAGAGGAGGAGGAGGCCTGGGAGAGGCATCAGGCATCGGCGGAGCAACTTTGCGGTAAATATTATTTTTTACTTATGTAACATCGATATTTTTCTTCTGTTAAATTTATTCTTGAGTAGTTTTATTTTAATTTAAAAATGATAATTAGAATAAAAGGATTATTTTAAAATTATTTTGAAACTTTATATACGTATTTTTAAAAAAATGTATAACTATTTTTATAAATATAACTGAATGGTAAATTAAAAAATTCAATGCTTATAAAAATTATATATTTTAAATATTATATGATTTTATTTTCTAGAGAACTTTGCATTTAGTAAATATTTTTTGAAATATTGATTGATTTTTTTAATAATCTGTATTTTTAATTTAGATTTCATATTCTTTTTGTTACAGAATCATCGTAGCAACGTTGCTGGTATAACTCCGCTGTTGCGCATTGGATTGGTGAGTGATAAATTAATGTTTTTATTAGGGTAATGGATGTGTGTAATTTTATTAATTACCATAGATCTATCGATGCATATGCATCGATAGATCAATTTATTAAAAATATACGGATAACTGTACGTATAGTATTCCATACATCTATCACCTTAAAATGGATCAATTTTCTCGTCAAATTTAGTATGGCCGGTGTTTTTTTGGTGCATACTTAACGTATAACACGTAATGCATAAGAAAGTGTATCAATCAATGTTCTTTGTTTCCTTCCTTTCCTTTTGTATAAAATAAAGAACTGTGATGGTTGGTTTTCTTATGTTTTATGTGTTATACGTTATGCAAGAATCTGTACTCCCCGCTTAAGCTTGTAAAGCTGGTTCTACATTAGTTGTAAGCTGATCGCAATCTGAAGCTTGCATTTTGAAATCAACGCTTCATATGACTGTCACAACAAACTTGCAATCGGCTTGCAACTAATGTAGAACCGGTTTAAGGTTTTCTTGAATTCGGGTGGGTGTATGTCTGGGTGGGTATATGTCTGGGTGGGTGTCGAAGACAGAAAGATGCCGTCTCGAATTAAATCCTAATTATCGCGTAAATTAAACTTTTAATAAAGCTCCTAAACAATGAAAAAATCGACTGTATCTATATTACATTCACATGAATGTAGTACAGGATAGAAGCGTACAGACTATTCATATGAAGGGAGAGTCGGCACGTTTCTATCTTAGCTGCATTCGCTTAATGAACAATCAGGATGAAACAACGCTTAAAGCGTTGTATGTAATATAGACATGAACCACATCTACTTTGGACGATACGATTTTATCGACAGTGTCAGAAAGTGGATGTAGTTACGTAATTCCCAAACCATCTCAACCGAAAATGGATGTACTGGCGATAGTGTACGAGTGATTTCGATAACAGGAAAATTTGGCTAGAGCACTATAATATAGGTATTTATATCCGTCATTTTTAGTCCTTCTTCACTCTTTGTTCTCTCTTCAATCTTCTTAGTTTAGTGGCGGAGTGGAGAGAGAGAAAGAGAGAGAGAGAGAGAGAGAGAGAGAGAGAGAGAGAGAGAGAGAGAGTTTGAGCAAGGGATTGAGGAAAGGGTTAAGAGAGTAAGAAAAGGACTAAAAATGACGGATGCGAATACTCATAGTGTTTTACCAAAACCTGTAATCTGTACCCACAAAATGCTGCCGCGCACGCCGCCCTCTGAAGAAGTGGATGTGAACTACATAATAATATCCACTTTCCTATCTTTTTTGCGGTGCTCCTGATAGGAATAGATAGTTGAAATCGCTAAAATAACTAAAATTTACTAAATTAATAAAGATTTCAACGATTTCAGCGATTTATTTCGATCAGAAGCACTGCAAAAAGGCGGTTGTTGTTATGTAGTTAACATTCACTTCTTCAGAGGACAGTAGTGTGCGGCAGCATTTTGTGGTTACAGATTTTGAGCCATTATGTCTTCTCTCAGGTTTCTCCTTGGTTCTGTTTATTAGTGTTTTCATTGTGTTTTCATCATGTGATATTAACGGTTAGAATTTTTTTTGTGAAGATTTTCATTTTTATTTAATATTTTAATTTTAATCTTACTGATTAATGTGATATTATCACAAGTGATATTATACAAGTAATTATTCAATAGATCTTACTTCCGATTTTGATAAATTTAAGCTCATTCGATCTGTTTTTTAAATATTAATTGAGATAGACAGTTTGTTACTACTGATAACATATTTCAGGTAAATGGGAATACTATTAAGACAATACGATTAACCATGTCATTAATGGATGGGATTGCACATAGTATAGCAAAAACAGTTATAAACATAAACATTTTGAAACTAATAGAAGATGATCTTGATATAGATGAGAAGATTTCTATATTATTCATGATACTCGATTATGCAAATGGATTTAATATTTTTGAACTTTTTAAATTAAAGACAGAAAATGCGTACATAATTGTAGACTATGTAAAAAATAATCCAGAAAATTGGGAAGAAAAAGTCTTAGAAGCATTATGTATTTTGAATAATCGACAAGTACTAAAGAAGTTAGGAATATCATTCAGTGCTCTAGATTTACAGTATGTTCCAAAGCTCATATCATATTCAAAAAGTATAAATGTAATTGCAAAGTGTTTATATAAATTATGTGAATCTTTAAATGAAAGTGAACAAAAAATATTATTGAGCTATGTTAAATCTGAAATCCATAATTATGATCCATTGTTGGACAATGTAGATTATCTTGAATTACATATGCTTTATTGGATACAAATCGGATATATAACAATTTCTAAAGGTATGTTTACTTTAATATATATAATCTTTGAAAAGAGTATTATATGAGTAAAAAAGTAATGATATTAAAAAAAATTTTATAATTTTTGAAAAAAAATATTTCATTTACATATGTAAAGCAATACATTGTAACTTATTTAAAACTATATATTTTATAAAACTAATATATATATATATTAGTTTTAGAAGAACAATTTTATTTAATTATCTTATATATCTTTATGTGTGTGTGTGTGTGTGTGTATATATATATATATATATATATATTATTTTTCATAATGTTATAGCAATTCCTTTCCAATTTTTTGTATATATAAATAGACTTTACAATGCATCTTGTTTTCAATGTCATTGACATTATACGCCAATCTATGAAATTTTTCGTGTCTAAGTAAAGGAAATCCTAAAGTGAATCTGTTTTATCAGTTTTTCCAAACAAATCTTTTTCTAATTGTTTTTGCAGATTAAAAAATCTGCAAATCCTTCTCTACATAAATTAAGTATAAACAATAATGTAGGCCAAATCAGTTGACTTTATGCCAGAAACGAAAAAAGATTAGAAAATTACAGTTTTATTACTGACTTTTAACGACTCGTAATAATGTTTGCTTTATATACGAGTTTATACTTCGTATGTATAAAATCTTGGTTTGGATTAGAAATTACCTGAATAATCAATGTTGAATACTTAGAATTAGATTTAGATACTTAATACGAAAAATCAGTTAGTTAAAAAATTTGTATATGTGAATGCGATATTGATACTATATAAAATATAGTACTATATAAAAATATATTGTACTATATAAAAATATATTGATATGTCTTGCATTTTGTCGGTAAATCAGCGATCTTATCGGAATTCAAGCAAATGACAGAATTTTTTTAGTCACTTAGTACATATACACACATATAGATAGATACTATGTTGTGTTTACGTATCTAATAAACTTAAAATATTTTTAAATTAAATAAGATTTTATATTATTCTATTTTAGATAAAATGTATAATATGAAAAAATTATTAAAACATTTGAAAAAATTTGAAGATGGGCATATAAAAATAATTTCTATGGAATTAGAGAAATTTGAGAATGGTCTACAGGTTGTTGATAATTGTCAAACTTTTGAAACAAAAGATGAAAATTACTTACAATCAATTTCTTCAGAAGAATCGTCTTTTATCAAAAGGCATCATTATAAAAAAAAAATACAGTTAATTAACAGTGGATTATGTATTATCATAAATCAAATGTATTTTATGAAGGAGGTATTACTATTTTAATTAGTGATGAAAATATATATATTCTATATTTTTATCTTTTTAGTATGAAACACGATTTGGAACAAGAGCAGATTCTATTAATCTATCTGAAACATTTAAAACCTTTGGGTTCAAAGTCGAGATACTTCAAAATCTAAAGAAAAATGAAATGTTAGAGAAAATAAAAAACATTTCGAAAGATTATGGTATTAAGTATGATTGTTTATTTCTCTGTATTCTAAGTCATGGATACAAAGGTGAATATATACAACAATAGGAATTTTTTTGAAGCATTTAAACTTTTTTCTGTTTTCAAATATTATATAATTATTATGAAAATATCTTAATAGAATAATCGTGATAAAATTATATTATGCTATACCTTTAAGGCTTTTGCTCATTATTATTATCTTAAATTGACATCAGAAGTAAAAAAAACAATAAGAATTCTTGTAAATTACCTTTAAATAGAAATATTTTTGATTAAACAATATTTGCAATTGATAGAATAGATTTATAAAATTATATAATATATATTGAAAACCATTTACTTATTTTGGAGAGAAATTAAATTATATTTATTTCTGTATATTATTAATTTGAACACACAATTTGAAAATTTGTTATGTGACTGTAAGTATAAAATGAAGAACTGTGATTGATTTTCTTATACCTTATGCATTCTGCAGCATTAAGCAAAAGTCTATGTTTATGTTCCATACTGCACACTTTATCCAAGAGTCGTCTTAGAATGTTTTCATATATTAATATATTTTGCAAGAATTTTTATTGTGTATTTTTAACAATTGTTAAAAATCACAGGCTGAAATAATAATAGTGAGTGAACAGGAGTTTTAAAATTTTTATTTATTTTTATTAATTAATTTATATTTAAGATTAATGTGTGATTAGTAAATGATGAGTTTATATTATAGGAGGCATAATTGCATCAGATGAGAAAGAAGTTTCTCTGGAAACAATAGAAAGGGCTCTTTGTTGTATGGAATTAAAAGATGTTATAAAAATTGTTATTATTCAAGCCTGTCAAGGAAAAACACGTGGTAACAAAAAAAAGCTATGCAAAAGTTAAAGTTATAATAAAAATATTTTGCCAAATTTAATATATGGGTTACACAATATATACATATATATTATAAAATATTTTAAAGATTTCAATGATTTTTTTGTGTTCATTGATGTCTTTTTTATAATTTTGAAAGATGCACAATATATTACAAAATTGCTTAAACATACTATACAGTTTACATTTATCAGATATGCTTCTATACATTAAAAGTGCATTCTTTTTACAATATACATACTATTAAATATATTAAAGAAGTATTATATAGCAGATTTTTCTTTTAGGAACTATAAGCAATTCTTTGACAACAGATGGTTTATATGATTCTTTTATACCCACAGAAGATATACGTCAATTTGCAAACTTTTTTATGTTTATGTCGACAATACAAGGTTTTCTATCAATACGTCATAAAGAACAAGGTAAATAGTTGGACTGTATTTTATAAAGATCTATATTTTTTCTTCATTTAGTAGGGTGTCCAGCAATTCTTAAATGTTCTTCAATTTTGGAATTTAAGTATCCTAAGAAACCTTTGCAATTTTAGAATTTTTTTTCATTCTTTTCTTTATAAAAAATATCGATAAAATAGCGATCTTGTTAGATCTTTATTCATTGGTCTTCACTTCAGGATCCTTAATAGTATATTAATGGTATATAATCTTATATATTTCCATTTTTTTTCAGGGTCATGGTTTATACAAGAAGTTTGTAGAATTTTCAAAACTTATGGGAATCAGTTAAGTTTTTATGATTGTATCAGAAAAATAATGAAATCTATTCGAGAAAAAAAAGGAACAATAGATGGGAATCAGATTGCACAATTAACAGAAATACGACTGGATCGTTTGGAATCAGACTTTCAATTAAAGCAAGTTATCTCTGCAGTTTAACTAGAAAGTAATCGTATATTATAAATATTATGTCTTATAAAAGTAGATATATTTAAATAAATAATTTATATATTGTTTGTTGACAAAAATTAATTTTAAAAGTTAAGGCTCCTGAGTTCATATTGAATTATGACATCAGAAGCTAGAAACGATACGTTAATTTTTATTACGTGCTATTTGTAAATAAAGCTAATTTGAATAAAATGAAATGATGAGATCATTTAAAACAATTGTAAAAATGAAGAATTCAATTCGGCAAAGCCAAATAGATCGCGACAATATGCATGAGAGACAGGTGTCGATATATTCTAAAAATTGATAGGGAGGAATTAGGAGATGAAAGAGAAATTGCAAGAATTTCGATGGAAGGATCAAGAAGGAAGGTAATCTCGAGTTGATAGGATTTCGAACCAGTATATATAATAAGTATGCCACGAGTATCGTGCTCTGTACTGTCCCTATGCACACAGTCAAACCTAATTCAAAATTCTTAGGATGGGCGAAAGCAAATTTCTACTAAAACATGAGTACATTTAGCAAGTTTTTCTACTAGTCTTTCGCTTTATTGTCACTGATCCCACAATATTTTCAATAGAGGAGTTACTCTTCGCAGGGAATTACTCTTATTATTGTTTGAACATTTACGAGACATAACAATATATGTTATAAGTAAAATTATAAAGGGTGTCTTGGATTTACTATAGATAAAGATAAGTTCTAAAAGGTAAGTTCGTCAAAAAGTCGGGAAGATTGCTAAGAAGTTGATGAAAGAAAGAGATAAGCGAACGAAAAAAATTGTAACTCTTTTGTGGAGGGGGGGGGGGGGATAACGCGTGAATCGGATCTTAATCTAAAAGTACGCTAAGATGCGGGACTCTTACATTTGTGTGTTTTATCGAATGACGGATTTAAAAATATTTTTTAAATCCGTTGATTACCATGGCTATAGAATGGAGAAATTCGAGAATTTCTCTATTCTACAGCCTTTGTTGTATGACAAAAACGGATGAACGAATATCATTCTAAGTCTCAAGCAAATCTTTTTTTTATATATTTATTTGAATGCTCTCTGCATAATTTTATGAAAGATGCAAAAAATGGTTCAATTTATAGGATTGGAATTGAAGTATATAAAGTTTGACCGCTTAGCCTTTATTTCTTAATTGTTTGTGTTTTTCATATAACGGTCTTCATAAAATGATACTTTAATATTATTTGAATTACATTTATAAAAGGAATAATGGACTACTTTGAGTTTAATGTGATTATATTATTAAGGATAATTATTGACTATACATTTATATATAGGTTGATATCTTAAACTTTATTTTCATGACAATAGAAAAAATAGATTTTATATATATATTTTACAATTTAATTTTTCAATCTTAAATATTCCTAAATATATTTATAGTTATTATATATTGCTGTGTTTCATTGAATTGATACAAGCATCAGTTATAACACGTATTATAAAGAAATACAGAAACTCAAAGATAGACATGAGACTGAATCCAGCAAATAGTCCAAGTAAACCGCCAAATGATGCTGCAAATATTAATAAATGTTATTATTTTTATATATAATCTTATCGCGAATGAAAGGACACTTATTTAACGTGGTTTGAGTCAAAATGAAAGAATCTAACAGAAAATAAGTGCGCTTTGCTTCTATCTGCTTTGTAAAGCGAAAAAAGATGCTGAAATGACGGAATTATCAACATTACAGGTGCATGAATATCTTTGAATTGACAGAATACAATAAAAAATCCTGTTTCAAGATTGAAATAGACGCAAAATTAGAAGGTATTTGACTTTGTACTAAAAATGAAAAAAAAGTTAAAAAATTGCACTTTTTAGTTCATTGAACTGTCACTTGACGTAGACATTTTCTTAATATAAAAGTTCTACATAGCTTCTATGGATAAAATGATGTAATACCACTCATGATGACAGCTATACGAGCTAAACGTAAGTGAAGTTTTTAATTTTTTTTTTTCGATTTTCTCATTTCTGGAATTTAATGCTGCGAATGTTTTTTTATGTGTACTTTAATTCTATAAATATAATTTTGCTATCCGTAAATCCAATTCGAAAAATTATCGTCAAATGGAATTGATGGTAAAGTAGGGCAACTTTAAGATCCCCTTATTAGGGATTAAGTCGCTTCTCTAGGATTCACTTTTTTTCAGTCATTCTTTCATTTTGTATCAAAAGGCGTTATATGCGTAAGTATATTTCATCAAAATTCGTGGTGTATTCTAAATTCTCACATTTTATAAGATGTAAACACTTTATCTTACCAAAAACATTGCGCCAACTATAATTGACTGATCGTCGATATTGGAAAGCAACCAAATCGTTGAAAAATATATGTATTACACTATAATTGCTGGTAGTGTTACTGTAAAATTATAACAAGGAGTTTTTACAATAACATGGATCCAGATATGATAATGCTAAAGTCACGTTATTTCTTTCTTAATTAGTTGTTAAGAAGAAGATAACGTGTTCTTAGCATTTACCGTATTTGGATAAACGGTATTGCAAAAATTCCTTAATAATATATATATCATTAATTCATAATGTCATTATATAAAACATACAGAGAGAATACATTTTGGCTGTGTTCCGTTGTTCACTATGAGTATATGTAATGTAAACTATAGATTTTTAATACTTAAAATCCATAATTTACATTATATATTACAGATTTTCGATATTCGCAGCGAATAATGGATCGCAGCTTTTAATGTATACATATAACTATCAAGGGCATAATCAGTCTCTAACATTCTAAATTTCTGTATGATACAATGTACGTTTCATATTTTTTAATTAGTCGACATAATTGTACACAAATAAAATGTGTTCAATTGTGTCGTTATTTTATATCACTTCTAATATTAAATTTTTATATTTCATAATCATTTACTTTTCGAGGAGTAAGGGTATATCCAAACTTGCATAGCCGCATAAATAATATTCAATCACATTTCTCTTACAAACGCACGTAAAATGATTGGATAATTTTCTTTATGAATATGTTTATGCGGCAATTTGCAAATTTGTAGATATACCCAATCACTCTAATAAAAGGTTTCAAGATTACATTCAAATATGTTGAACACATATAGGTATGAGACCTTTTCTTTATTTCACTTTGAAAAAAAGAAACTAAGCAATGTTTACAAGTCGACACTGTGTATCTATCACGAAATCGATGAGGTCGTCGGTAATATGTAATTTATACAAAAATAATTCTTATTTTACATATTATTTAAAAGAAGTAAAATAATAAAATCTGAAATTGATCCATCGCGTAATTAAAAAAACTTATAAAAATAGCTCTTGAGAAAGGAAAGATAATAGACTAATGACAAGTGGAAAAAGCATAATGAAATTACAAGAAGTAAGTTACAATTAGAATAAATGCAATTCTATTCATACTTTAATCAAATTATCATTTTTACTCTTAACTGTACTTTAATATCTTTTTCTTAAACATTAATTTAAGGAACTGTAAGGAATTAATAATGGAGTTAAAATTAATGTTGTTGAATAAATATTGTTTTAAAATTAGTAAAAAGCATATCTGAAAGAAAATATATAATTTAATGCTTTATATATGTAATTAATTATTTCTTTTACCCAGGGCTTTTTGAGAAACTGACACCGTTATAATAAACAGTATTATCGAGAGTTCCGAAGGAGCTTTCAATAGGATAATAATACAGAAGGCAATCCGGTATACATCCACAAGGTACTTTATTTACATCATCTAATGTTTTTGGAAAATTTTGTTGTTTTTGATTCATGTCTGGCCATGAATTATCGAAAAATGCTGTAAAAACATTAATAGAAATATTAAAGAAAAATTAAAGAAATACTTTATTATAGTATTTTGGAAAGCCTTGGGAATAAGTTTACAAGAATGTACAATAAAAAATGAGGGTGTTTCATTAAAAATATTTAATTTGATCATTAAAAAAATTCGATTTGACTTACATATGACATTGCAAACTCTCAAAATCAAACTCTTATCACCGTTAAATACATTTTATTTAGTTATACGTTTAATATATATATATATATATATATATATATATATATATTACGTGATTATATATTATAAATATAAATATATATATATTTATATAGTCACGTTATACGTTTTATACGTTTAATATATATATATATATATATATATATATATATATATATATATATTTACGGATACTTACATTCATATTTCTTCAAGCATTGAATATCCTTAAGATTACATGTCCTGGTACCTAATGTGATAATAATTTAGTATTTATATATAAAAAAATGTAATGCTTATTTATAAAGCTTATTTATGTATAAAATTAAAAGCTCCAAAAATTTAATTACTTGTATATACATGAAAAAAAAGACAAAGTCTAGAAAACATATCTAATGCATTAATTAACTTTAAAGAAAGGCTCTAAGAATGTAAATTCAAATATTTCAATATTAAGGCTATTCAAACCGCGCTAGGTGTCAATGCAAATTTATATACATAAGACAATAAATCAACGATTATTTAAACATGCGTTTCGACTCTTATGGTTGTTCTACAATGTGCTCTTTATTTCCTGTTTCTTGCTTTTTACCTTTTGCTTTTTTCCTCTTTGTGATCGTTTTATCAACGATTATATTTCTTGATATGTGTTTTCTTTTTCTTCTGAAGTCCATTAATATTTATCTCGAACAACAGAAAACCCAAAATGGAATAAGAAGCAGAAAGGTAAGATACAATAAATAGCAAAAAATAAGAAACAGGAAACAAAAAACACATTGTAGAACTTTATAATTCTCACTTCCTCTCGTTGCAATCTTTCTGCAACTCTTACATTCTCGCATGCGTTAAAGACATTTTATTAAATAATTATTATATAGTATATTCGACGATTATATAGTAAATGTAGGAGTACAACAAGAAAAAGAGATTGCACGAATAAAATAATATGTGTAGATTCGCAATGGATGAGAGAGGACAATGGATTGGAAAGAGAACGTAGGTAAGGAAAGAGACAAAAAGAATAAAACCCCCTTTCCCAGACCCCTCGCTTTGCCCCTAGAACCCAATGTCTGTTACGTACTTCTCCTCCCTTGTGACCGGATGTGTGTCACACATACACACCACATATACATTTACGCATTAACACATAATGAATTAAAATCTTCATAATTATTCTACTAATGAATAAGTTTCCTAATCAATAAATCTTATTAAAATAAATAAATCTTCTTTTTAAAATAAATCTTTTTTATTCTATCTTCTGTTATTGGTGAATAATAAAATAAAAACGAAAAATAGAATAATCTTTAAAGGTTGATTTTATCCCTTTAGGGTGAATTCAGGTAATAATTTCAAAAAAATTATTTATGTTAGGATATCTTTTATGTATCATCATAGTTTCACAATTTTTTGAATTTCCGAGTTGATCTTTTCTTATCATTTAAAATGGCAAATATGTTTGGATACAGAATACCAAGTCTCTAATGCCTACTGTACACTGAACGCGATGGACGATAAGCAATATTCTATGAAAGCTTTGCTTTTTCTGCTTCGTAATGATGTAAAGCAGAGTTCTCATTGGATATTGCTCATTGCATCCGATATACAGTAAGTATAAGTCGAGTACAGAATATCAAGACTTAATCATCTAAAATGATTATTTTAAACATGATCTTTCGACTATTAACGTTAATTTTGTAATTATCATTTTTGCAATTTAGGATATTCTCTTGTAAATATATATATATATATATATATATATATATATATATATATATATATATTAACGTCAAATTATGTTAAATTATTAATGCACTCGGCAACTATCTTCAATGTTAAACGTTCAATTGGGAATATTTCGACAATGCATAAATTAACAAGCCATTATATTTATATAAGGTATTTCCTGTAACTTGATCATTTAACATATCTCCGTTATTTTTGATGATATGAGAAAATACCACATTGGGATGTTATTTGATTGGGATGTTATTTTATTCGAAGGAGCACGTTTTATGATGAGCAAAAAATTTTTTTCAAGGTCATATTTTTTGAGACTTTAAGATTACCTCCACTTTTTTAAATGGATTATATGATTTTATGATTTTTTAAAGAATTGTATGATTTTTTTACATAATATGATTCCTCTAATTATTCTCAAAACAAAATAATGAGATGAATAAAAAATGATGCAAAGAAAGCACATAGTTGCTTTAAAAATATATATATGCAAAATGGATAATTTTTAAATAAGCAATTATGTGTTTTTTCCATCAATTGATTCATCTCATTATTTTGTTTGTAAAGGTATTAAGATATTATTAAAAAATTAATAGTTTACGAGTTATTTAACATTTTATTACGTCAATATATGCCAAAATAAGGTATAAAATATCTCGTAAACTAATTTTTATATATCACTACCTTAATACTTTTATATTCAAAATAATTAGAGGAATCAGATTGTGTAAAAAAAATCATACAGATTTATTTAAAAAAGTGGAGATGACCTTGAAGTCTCAAAAAATATGAATTTGAGAAAAATTTTTTGCTCATCATAATATGTGCCCCTTCGAATTGAATAAAATCTTCTGTGGTATTTTCTCATATCATCAAAAACAATGGAGATATTTTTAATGATTAAGTTACTGAAAACACTTCGTATAAGTGGATAAATCTTACGATTAAATAAAACAAAACAAATTATAAACATTTGTAAGTGTAAAAAATTTTTTTATATGAACAATGATTTTCGAATTAGTTATTATCTGTTTTTGTATTTATATAGTCTGTTTACTTACTGTTTTGTGGAAAGTAATAAGGGATGCAACCGCATTTTGCTCTTATGATACTAGCTCGACATTCTGCAAGACAATTGTGATATGAGTATGCCGTGAAAGTTAAATTCCTCTCTTTGACATTTGCATACAGCACTTTGTCAGCCTCCTCACTAAATATGCATTTTCGCGTAGAAATTTTCAAGTCCTTCACTTCGGATTTGGAATACATTTCCGCTGGATTGATGGTTACAAAATGTTGACTGTTTAATCGTACTAATTGAATTTCAGCATTAAAATCTGGATAGTCAAATGAATAATGTATCATAACCTGTAACAATGTATAACATATTTAGTTAATAATTTCTAACGAAAAGAATAAATATTCAGGTATGTAGAATATAAAAAGTTACATGATGAAATTTATTGTCCATTTTTTTTTAAGTTATAACGGATTATTAGGATTTTTCCATTAACAAAGGAATACATCCGTTTTAAACGATTTGGAAGTTCTCGCCAATTGTTGGTTCATCCTTACTCAATTTTACTTAATTTGAAAATTACGTAGTTATAAAAATTATTAGTCATTATTCGGATTAACGAACGCGCCAATAACCTTGACATATGTTATTAAGATCATAACTCTGAGTGATTTTCAAAAAGTTTTAGGTGCTGTTTGTTTAAAAGTTATTAATAAATAAAGTTTAAAAACTGTCTTAATTCTGCTATAAACTGACAGGCATATAACTTTCCATGCAAAAGGAGTTTCACCCCACATCTTCCTGTCACAGGGCATACGACTTTACAAGCAAAGCGACTTCAACCTCACCTTCCCCTTGTTATGGGGCGAACAACTTTCTATGCGAAACGAGGTCTACCTCCTCTGCCGTTTGAGAAGGAAATCGGTCGCCTTTTGGTTGAGAGGAGAGGTGTGATGGAGTTCATTTTACGTGGAAAATCGTGCCTTGGCAGGAGGAAAGATTGGGTGGACTTTTTTTTGCGTGGAAAGTCGAACACTCCTAGATAGGAAGGGTATAGGGAAATTTTTAATATTGTATATGGTAGAAATAAAACATTTTTTAAATTTTATTTGTTAATAACTTTTGAACAAACAGTGACAACCACCTAAAACCTTTTGAAGGTCATCAGTATCACGACCTTCACAATATGACAA